>NW_015506027.1:599645-715192 GCF_001515645.1 Sinocyclocheilus grahami
GAACATGGAACAATACATTTATTAATCTGTGTTAATGTTAGTTAATAAAAAGACAATCGTTCAGTGTTTGTTCGTGTTTTTGTTGCTATTACATGACATAGCGGTGTCTGACTAGGGGCGAGACGTGGGCTGATGACGTCATCGTTTCAGAAAATATACGGATTTGCTGTCCACACGAAAACACAAGACAAGAGCGGCGTTTTCAGATTTATCCACTCTGGGACCCGGTTTCAAAAAATATCGGTTTCACTCTCTCAGAACGTCGGATCCGTCTAGACGAAACGCCTATACGATACAAAATGTATGCGTATACAGCTAAATGCGTCTCCGTGTGGACGAGGCCCAAGTTCCATTTCACACAGAAATTTACATTAAAAACACACAGATTACAAAAACAGTTAGTCATGTCTGTGAAGGTAAACAGCTGAGAAATAAATCGCTTGTTTATTTTAGATCTGTGTGGCAGCAGCAATATACAGTAAATAAATCAATAAATCCACTGCTCTGTTGTCTCCTCTGAGGCTGGGACTCTAAACAGTGTTCTGTGCTCGTCTGTGCAGACAAAGGCAGAACAGTTAGTATGTTTTGCTCAAACTTTCGCCATGGCATTAGAACTGGTACATTGTTGTCGCTTGCGAAATCAAAATGACGGTGTCGAGGGTGGAAACGTACAGATTACGGGGCAGTAATATTATAATGAGATCCCTTTGCCACGTCACCGAGGGAGCGAAATCTGACGCGCTCGGTTTTTCAGACGGTTGCAGAAAAAGGTAATTAATTCCATTAACAAGGTCTCTACACCTTTTGAATTTTGACTTCACTTTTTACAGCTATGAAAAACAATTTGTAGATATTGAAATATGTTATTTGTGTTGAAATGTTCACAATAATAATTTTGGTAACACTAGTATATAGGGACCAATTCTCACTTATAACTACTTGCATATTAACATGCCTATTAACATATTAAAATAGTGGATGTTTATTAGTACTTATAAAGCATACTTATTTTCAACATCTATCTATCTATCCATCCGTGTGTGTGCATCCTAAATAGCACAGAGATCACTTGCATGGTTTTTGACATGAATTTTCACATTTTCCAAGTGAATTTAAAACATCTTAATACTTTAAAGGAATCAAGGATAAGCCTGGAAATCACAACTGTAAGACTTCCTGATATTTCTAGGTTTTCTCTCTGCAGGGCCCTCTGCATGAAGGAAATCGCTAGACAGACATGACAAATCCATGCGGATGAAAGAAATACAGACAAGTTTAACGTTTACCTGTTGAAAGACGTCAGCCCCCTCATCATAATCCACCACCGTGAAGAACAGTTTATTAGAGAAGGCCGAAGAGTATCGCCAGGAGTTAGCCAGCACCTGATATTCCTCATTAGCTTGCCTGTGAAGAGAAACATTTTCAGAAGCAGAAAGACAGCTTACTCATTAGAAGAAAGCTACCAAATAAAAAGAATCCGACAAGAACTTCATTACAGGAGTGTCATCTCACTATTACGTATTACAGTGATTGCTGTTTATTCCACACTGGGTGGACAGCACAAAGAGAACGAGGGGGGGGAAAAGAAAACGCCTATACGATACAAAATGTATGCGTATACAGCTAAATGTGTCTCCGTGTGGACGAGGCCCAAGTTCCATTTCACACAGAAATTTACATTAAAAACACACAGATTACAAAAACAGTTAGTCATGTCTGTGAAGGTAAACAGCTGAGAAATAAATCGCTTGTTTATTTTAGATCTGTGTGGCAGCAGCAATATACAGTAAATAAATCAATAAATCCACTGCTCTGTTGTCTCCTCTGAGGCTGGGACTCTAAACAGTGTTCTGTGCTCGTCTGTGCAGACAAAGGCAGAACAGTTAGTATGTTTTGCTCAAACTTTCGCCATGGCATTAGAACTGGTACATTGTTGTCGCTTGCGAAATCAAAATGACGGTGTCGAGGGTGGAAACGTACAGATTACGGGGCAGTAATATTATAATGAGATCCCTTTGCCACGTCACCGAGGGAGCGAAATCTGACGCGCTCGGTTTTTCAGACGGTTGCAGAAAAAGGCTTACTAAAACAAAGTTACTGGGTCAATCTTTTTCACGTTTCCTTGGTTGGTAGATGCACCGGGGACCTGATTATAGCACTTAAAACCTGGAAAAGTCAGATTTTCATGACCTTTAAATTATACAACCTTATTTGTAAGGTTACTCTTAATTAATTCCATTAACAAGGTCTCTACACCTTTTGAATTTTGACTTCACTTTTTACAGCTATGAAGAACAATTTGTAGATATTGAAATATGTTATTTGTGTTGAAATGTTCACAATAATAATTTTGGTAACACTTTAGTATATAGGGACCAATTCTCACTTATAACTACTTGCATATTAACATGCCTATTAACATATTAAAATAGTGGATGTTTATTAGTACTTATAAAGCATACTTATTTTCAACATCTATCTATCTATCCATCCGTGTGTGTGCATCCTAAATAGCACAGAGATCACTTGCATGGTTTTTGACATGAATTTTCACATTTTCCAAGTGAATTTAAAACATCTTAATACTTTAAAGGAATCAAGGATAAGCCTGGAAATCACAACTGTAAGACTTCCTGATATTTCTAGGTTTTCTCTCTGCAGGGCCCTCTGCATGAAGGAAATCGCTAGACAGACATGACAAATCCATGCGGATGAAAGAAACACAGACAAGTTTAACGTTTACCTGTTGAAAGACGTCAGCCCCCTCATCATAATCCACCACCGTGAAGAACAGTTTATTAGAGAAGGCCGAAGAGTATCGCCAGGAGTTAGCCAGCACCTGATATTCCTCATTAGCTTGCCTGTGAAGAGAAACATTTTCAGAAGCAGAAAGACAGCTTACTCATTAGAAGAAAGCTACCAAATAAAAAGAATCCGACAAGAACTTCATTACAGGAGTGTCATCTCACTATTACGTATTACAGTGATTGCTGTTTATTCCACACTGGGTGGACAGCACAAAGAGAACGAGGGGGGGGAAAAGAAAGAGACAACGCTGTTAATTAGGTATCCGTCCTTCCACAGACGCAACAGAGATGTCCACCTGCCAGTTCCCGGAAAACGTCACTGTAATGTCCACCATAAATAAATAAACAAACAAATGAAAATTAAACATTGATGATGCTGGGTCAAAAGCACTCACATCACTTTACATTTTCAGAAGCAGAAAGACAGCTTACTCATTAGAAGAAAGCTACCAAATAAAAAGAATCCGACAAGAACTTCATTACAGGAGTGTCATCTCACTATTACGTATTACAGTGATTGCTGTTTATTCCACACTGGGTGGACAGCACAAAGAGAACGAGGGGGAAAAAAAGAAAGAGACAACGCTGTTAATTAGGTATCCGTCCTTCCACAGACGCAATAGAGATGTCCACCTGCCAGTTCCCGGAAAACGTCACTGTAATGTCCACCATAAATAAATAAACAAACAAATGAAAATTAAACATTGATGATGCTGGGTCAAAAGCACTCACATCACTTCAAAGAGCTCTTATTTTCCCCTGAATATTCGCGCAGACAAAACATTTTTTATTTCTATGGGTTGCATGATCCACCTCCAGTACACCACCTTCCACAAAGGCCAAATTCAGATAACCGACACTGACATCTTAGTAAAAACTACAGGGATCCCAATCCCTTCTGGATTATGAGATGACAGACATCCTATGTTCATAATTGTGACTTAATCATTGTTCAGAAAACAAATCTCACCCATATAGTGCTAAGCAAACATGCATTTACAGATTGAAAGTGTACAATTTAAAGACTTGATAAATGCATCAATAAACTAAATGTACCCATAAACATCAATAAAGCAGGGCACTCTGCAGGTGGTAAAAACAAGTTTAAATATGCATGATTATGCACATTAATGTTTCATCTTATGCTGAGTGTCCATTTTCAAAAAGCAAGGGCTGAGCTGATGTTAACTGATCTGTCATTGAGAAGTTACCGCAGTCAAAAATGCTCTGGAAAGCACAGTCCTTCGGAACTATATGGTAAAATGGCATTTCATGAATTCCTTTGGGGAGATGACAAATAGCACAGCACTGACTCGTTATTTAGAACAATTTATTAAAATAAACAATATGAAATAACTGATATTAAACAAAAAAATGGCACATAATTGACATGCTGCACTGCATCTTTACCTCAAAGCTCCCTTATGTCAGTAATGTGAAGCTTCCTTAATAGCAGCATTTCCTGTCCTTTGCAAATGACATTTAAGACTTTTTTACCCATGCTATTTAAGATATTTAAAGACTTTTCACAGCTTTCAATTCTGAAAAGTGAATTTATGACATTTTAAAACTTTTAAGGACCCTTGGACAACATGCAGGCAGTGAGTCTGAACGATTTAAGGAAGCCCAAATAAAGCTTTTATTTTTTTGGAAATTTGGGAAATATAGTGCTTTGCACACCTGAATCATTTGTCAGTATGTTTGATAAGTCAGTATGTAAGTCCATCATCAACTACAAAAAATACAGAAACTTGCACACTACTGAAACTTGTACCATTACAAAATTATATTATTAACTCCTTAGGCTAAGGAAGGTTGATTGGCTGAAACGTAGGTAATACAATTTGGTAATAATGCAAGTTTGAGTAGTGTGTCAGATTTATAAATTTTTTTAAGTTTAGAGAATTTAAATAAGACTTCTGTGGCAGCTTGCTCCTGCCACAGGATAAAAAAAATAAAGCTAATTGCAACTTTTTATATCAAAATTGCAAGTGTACATCTCGTAATACTTTTTTCTCAGAACTGTGAGGAAAAAAAAGTCAGAATTGCGAGATATAAACTAGCAATTTTGAGGAAAAAGTCAGTATTACGAGATGTAAATTTGCAATTGTGAGTAAAAAAAATTTAAATCACAATTAGCTTATTATTTGTTATCCCATGGTGAAAACAAGCTACCAGAAACACACACGCATACAGAATTCAGGGGTCTTGAGATCGTTTTAACAGGGCACTCAGAAACGGCACAAGGCACAAAACTATGGTTAAAGAAATCTGTCTGTGTAAGTATGGCTATAGTGACATTGCTATATATATTTAAAGCGACAACTTTTCAGAGAGGGTTTTACCATGCAAACTATCTAACAGCAAAGATATAGAAAGACTAGCTAACTTCTAGCCAAACAGTCGACTACAGTATTCAGGACAAAATGATGTATGAGAAAAGAAAACAATTAATTGGGTGTGAGAAAGACGGAGAGAGATGGAGGGCAAATAAGGAGGAAATAACGAGAATATACATAAACATGCGATTTGAGTAGACAGTAGATAATTAAAAAAGCATTAGGGGTCACATCGTCGCGATAGGGTGACTGGGCGTTTAAAGGTCGATCTGCTTTAAATTAACTTCCTCTATTTTGGTAGCACACATGACTGTTCCAGTCCGTTATCTTTATTCAATGAAGCTGGCAGATGATGTCTAAGAATTCTGAATAGACTAGTGGGAGTGGTTCACTCTCTGAGGCTTGATATTCAGCTGAGGAACACGAATGTATGAGCACAGAGTAATTTCACCCGACGATTGAAGGATAATGAGGGGAGAGATGGATGTGAGGTGAGTGGATGGAGGCTAAGTAGCTGTCGTGGGATAAATAGATGGGAATGATGTCTGGGGTGGAGGCTGCTTGGGAACAGACAGATGTAGAAGGTTTTCCGGTGGTGCTCTGGGGCAGATCAAATCTTTATCTATGACTGCGTTTACACCTGTTATTATCGTTTTACTTCAGTATATACAGCATTATACCTGTGGACAGCAACTAAAAGATGAATGTGCTTGTCTCACCTGCAGACAGAACATTGTCTCTGGGGTTGTAGTGCGGTGAACATCACAATGACGGAATAGTTCCGGGGTGGAGCCTTGACAAACCGCCGGAACTTATCCCCGTTCATACGGATCACGGAACGCCGGGAACTCCACTCCATCATTTGCTCCACCTTCTCTGCCATCATGTTCTAGAAGAAATAAGAAGTTGCGTAGGTTCAGATATTAAGAATCTTTGTGAACTTCTCCACAAAAACAACATTGGAAAAAACCCCCAAAAAAAACCCATTAGCCATCATGTCCTTCATGATACAAACAACAGCAACAAAAAAAAGTATCAATAGTGACTTCAGGTCAGGTTAAGAAGTTGAACTCATCTGTAACTGCAAAAGGCAACATCCAATTTATTTTTTGTTTACAGTCTGAAAAAGACATTCTGTAAATGTCACCATAAAGACTGCAGGTAACACTTTATAATAACGTTCAGTTGTAAGGCATTTATAAGTGATTAGTTAATGATGAACTAATCATTTAAAAAACATAACTACGGTATGTGTTCATAAATGATTAATAAGTGATTTGTTAATATTTGTATCTATGTTTTGTAGATTGAGTTATAAATCATTTACAAGTGATTAGATGATGATTAACTAATCTTTACAAAACATGACTATACGTTCACAAATGAGTAAGTAATATGCTAACGATTTACCAATCTGTCACAAGTTATCTTAAAAAATAGCATATCATGAAATAATCAAACAGATCCTTAGTAAATGGTTAATAAGTTACTAGTTAATATATTATAAATCACTTATATATCATTGAATTGTCAACATTGTACTATTATCTCACAGCGTTAAAAATACTCCATGTGTGTCACATCACAAGTCTGTCCATACACTGCAGTACACACTACAGGGACAGATATCGAGAGCAAATGAGGAAAAAAATGAGAATATACATAAACATGCGATTTGAGTAGACAGTAGATAATTAAAAAAGCATTAGGGGTCACATCGTCGCGATAGGGTGACTGGGCGTTTAAAGGTCGATCTGCTTTAAATTAACTTCCTCTATTTTGGTAGCACACATGACTGTTCCAGTCCGTTATCTTTATTCAATGAAGCTGGCAGATGATGTCTAAGAATTCTGAATAGACTAGTGGGAGTGGTTCACTCTCTGAGGCTTGATATTCAGCTGAGGAACACGAATGTATGAGCACAGAGTAATTTCACCCGACGATTGAAGGATAATGAGGGGAGAGATGGATGTGAGGTGAGTGGATGGAGGCTAAGTAGCTGTCGTGGGATAAATAGATGGGAATGATGTCTGGGGTGGAGGCTGCTTGGGAACAGACAGATGTAGAAGGTTTTCCGGTGGTGCTCTGGGGCAGATCAAATCTTTATCTATGACTGCGTTTACACCTGTTATTATCGTTTTACTTCAGTATATACAGCATTATACCTGTGGACAGCAACTAAAAGATGAATGTGCTTGTCTCACCTGCAGACAGAACATTGTCTCTGGGGTTGTAGTGCGGTGAACATCACAATGACGGAATAGTTCCGGGGTGGAGCCTTGACAAACCGCCGGAACTTATCCCCGTTCATACGGATCACGGAACGCCGGGAACTCCACTCCATCATTTGCTCCACCTTCTCTGCCATCATGTTCTAGAAGAAATAAGAAGTTGCGTAGGTTCAGATATTAAGAATCTTTGTGAACTTCTCCACAAAAACAACATTGGAAAAAACCCCCAAAAAAAACCCATTAGCCATCATGTCCTTCATGATACAAACAACAGCAACAAAAAAAAGTATCAATAGTGACTTCAGGTCAGGTTAAGAAGTTGAACTCATCTGTAACTGCAAAAGGCAACATCCAATTTATTTTTTGTTTACAGTCTGAAAAAGACATTCTGTAAATGTCACCATAAAGACTGCAGGTAACACTTTATAATAACGTTCAGTTGTAAGGCATTTATAAGTGATTAGTTAATGATGAACTAATCATTTAAAAAACATAACTACGGTATGTGTTCATAAATGATTAATAAGTGATTTGTTAATATTTGTATCTATGTTTTGTAGATTGAGTTATAAATCATTTACAAGTGATTAGATGATGATTAACTAATCTTTACAAAACATGACTATACGTTCACAAATGAGTAAGTAATATGCTAACGATTTACCAATCTGTCACAAGTTATCTTAAAAAATAGCATATCATGAAATAATCAAACAGATCCTTAGTAAATGGTTAATAAGTTACTAGTTAATATATTATAAATCACTTATATATCATTGAATTGTCAACATTGTACTATTATCTCACAGCGTTAAAAATACTCCATGTGTCCGAAAAGACATCTGTCTACACCCTCATTAGTCAGCCCTTACATTGCAGTACACACTACAAAGTATTCAAAACCTGTTGTGTAAACACATTAATAAATCATTTACAAAGCTTTCTGCATCCCCTATTCTAAAGTGTAAACTACTCATCAGTTGTAAATGTTTTACTCGTCATTCGTAGATCTTTCAGGTCTAGGTTTTGAATACTTTGTAGTGTGTACTGCAATGTAAGGGCTAACTGGTGAGGGTGTACAGATGTCTTTTCTGACACGCATGGAGTAATTATAACGCTGTGAGATAATAGTACAATGTTGACATTTCAATGATTTATGAGTGAATAATAATATATTAACTAGTAACTTAACTAGTAACTATACTGAAAACAATGATTCGTTGAATTTACTAAAAAAATTTAAGATAAGTGGTTGCAATCAATTTATTTTAGCTACATTCAAATAAACAAATTTAGTTGACCAACTTTCAACATTTTTTTAAATTCAAATGTAGCTAAAATATATTGTCTGCAACCACTTACCTTAAAAAATGTAGTATCTTTTTTTTCAGTGCATTAACCTTTTACTAAGGATCTGTTAGATTATTTCATGATGCTATTTACGAGATTTGTAAATCGTTAGCATATTACTTAATAATTTGTGAATGTATAGTCATGTTTTATAAATTATTAGTTAATCATCATTTAATCACTTGTAAATTATTTATAACTTAATCTACAAAACATAGATAAAAATATTAACATATCACTTATTAATCATTTATGAACGCATAGTCATGTTTTGTAAATTATTAGTTCATCCTTAACTAATCACTTGTAAATTACTTGTAAATTAATTAAAACATACACAAATTGTTAGCATATCACTTATTAATTGCTTATGCATGTCTTGTAAATGATTAGTTCATCATTAACTAATTAATTATAAATGACTTGCAACTGAACGTTATTATAAAGTGTTACCAGATTGCTTACTGACGAAAAAACTAACCTGTGGCTAAAAGAAATACCAGGCAGCTTCCTATGAGTTCTCAAAAATTATCTAGTGGTTTATATTAGAACAGTTAACTATTCCTAGCAGGAACACTCTGCACATGAGATTTCATATTCAATAGATTTTTTTGTTGCAGTGTTGTTATTGTTAATTAAAAGTAGAACTACAACTTAAACAATAATTAGAAATAGGAATAGAATAAATTGAAGTACCAACATTACTAATATATATACAAACCCGATTCCAAAAAAGTTGGGACACTGAACAAATTGTGAATAAAAACAGAATGCAATGATGTGGAAGTTTCAAATTTCAATATTTTATTCAGAATACAACATAGATGACATATCAAATGTTTAAACTGAGAAAATGTATCATTTTAAGGGAAAAATAAGTGGATATTAAATTTCATGGCATCAACACATCTCAAAAAAGTTGGGACAAGGCCATGTTTACCACTGTGTGGCATCCCCTCTTCTTTTTATAACAGTCTGCAAACGTCTGGGGACTGAGGAGACAAGATGCTCAAGTTTAGGAATAGGAATGTTGTCCCATTCTTGTCTAATACAGGCTTCTAGTTGCTCAACTGTCTTAGGTCTTCTTTGTCGCATCTTCCTCTTTATGATGCGCCAAATGTTTTCTATGGGTGAAAGATCTGGACTGCAGGCTGGCCATTTCAGTACCCGGATCCTTCTTCTACGCAGCAATGATGTTGTAATTGATGCAGTATGTGGTCTAGCATTGTCATGTTGGAAAATGCAAGGTCTTCCCTGAAAGAGACGACGTCTGGATGGGAGCATATGTTGTTCTAGAACTTGGATATACCTTTCAGCATTGATGGTGCCTTTCCAGATGTGTAAGCTGCTACACACACACACACACACACACACACACACAGTGCTGCTTGAAAGTTTGTGAACCCATTAGCATTTTCTATAATTCTGCATAAATATGACTCAAAACATAATTAGATTTTCACACAAATCCTGAAAGTAGACCGAGAGAAAGGAGACAAAAATATATACTTTGTCATTTATTTATTGCGAAAAATGATCTGGTGTTAAATATTTGTGAGTAGCTTTCAGAATCTGGTGTGACTCCCTTATGCAGCAATAACTGCAAGTAACGTTTCTTGTAACTGCTGATCAATCCCGCACAATGGCTTGTAGGAATTTTAGCCCATTCCTCAGTACAGAACCACTTCAACTTTGTGATGTTGGTGGGTTTCCTCCTATGAACTGCTTGCTTCAGGTCCTTCCACAAAATTTCAATTGGATTAAGGTCCGGAATTTGACTCAGTCATTCCAAAACATTAACTTTGTTCTTCTTTAACCATTCTTTGGTAGACTGACTTGTGTGCTTGGGGTCATTGTCTTGCTGCATGATCCACTTTCTCTTGAGAGTCAGTTCTCGGACCTATGTCCTGACATTTTCCTTCAGAATTTGCTGGTATATTTCAGAATTCATTGTTCCATCAATGATGGCAAGCCGTCCAGGACCAGATGCAGCAAAACAGGACCAAACCATGATACTACCACAACCATGTTTCACAGATGGGATAAGGTTCTTATGCTGGAATGCAGTGTTTTCTTTCTCCAAACATAACGCTGCTCATTTAAACCAAAATGTTCTATTTTGGTATCAACCTTTTCTCAAAAACATTTAAAAACATTTCTTCAGTATTCCTCTGGCTTGTCCACATGATCTTTAGCAAACTGCAGATGGGCACCAATGTTCTTTTTGGAGAGCAGTGGCTTTCTTCTTGCGACTCTGCCATGCACACCATGGTTGTTTAGTGTTCTCCTGATGATAGGCTCATAAACATTAACATTAGCCAATGTGAAAAAGGCCTTTAGTTGCTTAGAAGTTAGCCTGCAGTCCTTTGAAACCTAGTGGACTTTTACACGTATTGCTTTTAGAGTGTTCTTTGTTGGTGGACCACTCCTGGGGAGGGTAACAGTGGTCTTGAATTTCCTCCATTTCTACACAATCTATCTGACCGTGGATTGGTGGAGTCCAAACTCTTTAGAGATGGCTTTGTAACCTTTTCTAGCCTGATAAGCAACACCAACTCTTTTTCTGAGGTCCTCAGAGATCTCATTTGTTTGTGCCATGATACACTTCCACAAACATGACCAAACTTTGATAGATCCCTGTTCTTTAAATAAAACAGGGCACACACTCACACCTGATAGTCATCTCACTGATGACCTCTGAACAGATGGACTCCAATTGTAATCAAAACATTATTTTAGTTAAAGTATTTGTATCAATACTGTGTGCCTTTTGCCCCATGCTGGTGAGCCTTTTACCCCATGTGTGGGGTAAAATGCCCCTGCTTGCCACCTCATACATTCATAAGATTTTAAAACAAAATGAACAACTTGTATGATTCATTTTCACACAAAATCTGTATCTCCATAAATGTTCAATACAAACATATATATTTTTCTGCAATTATACTTTTTTGACGCAGTGAAAAGCAATTTTTTTTAAAGTGTGCCTTTAGCTCTGTTGTACCCTACATATACACATTATATATATATATGTAATGTGTATACATATATATATATATATATAATGTGTACATATATATATATATATAATATATATATACATACGTAGAATTTTGCAAGGTGTCATGCATGATTGTATATTTCCCCAATATGGAAAAGTATTTTGAACATGAAAAAAGCAAGTAGTGAAGGCAGAGTATGCACTAATATTAAGGGCATCCCACATAAAACTGGACCTCAATTTCTACTTTTCATTCCATCATTATATTAAGAACCAGGTCAGAGAACAGGTGTGACACTCTCTTTACTTCTCTCCTTCCACTCTGTTTTCATCCTTGCACACAGGTGTGGAATTCGAGAAAAAAAAATCAAAAGTTCATTAAGGTTATTTATTGCTTTAATCACATTCTTTGGAATAACGCACCACAAGTCATTCACATTAACTCCACAAACATGTATTTAAAAAAAAAAATATTACATATTGCACATATTAATCTATGTAACGTGTAATTAAATTGCAAGTACCAAATAACACTAATGAACAACATGCATTTTGTAAATAAATTCTGGGAACAATACAGAAGGTAATGTTATTTTAATGTAAAGCATATTGATGCGTGATGTGTATTACGTACTAAAAGGCTCAAGATTGTGTACCCAAAAAACTTGTTTTCATTACTACTTCAATACTGTGATTTAAGTCTTAAATGAACCAGTAATAAAATTTCCACACTTTAGCAGAGATAGAAGACACACACTGTCACCTTATTCAAATACAGCCCCAACGCCCCGTTTCTTCTCTCTTACTTTCACCTTCTCTCTCTTTTCATCAGCAATTTGTCCTTTTATATATTTCTGATCCGCTTTTTTTCCCTGCGAAAGTTGACTATGTCAGATGTTTTGGCTCTGGGCACTCGTTTGTTTAAAAGGATGACCAGAGTTTGTGAGTGCATGTAAACTCAAGGGCACGTTGCATTATTTAGCTGCATTTAGACTGGACAAGACTGACAGAAAGAAGGCAAGTGATGGCTCTGTCAGCAAGCACAAATTGAAACATTGCGCGGAGGTCACCCCAGGCTTGACAAGATAGATGTTTGTTAGCATTGGAAAGGAAGCAGACAAAAAAAAAGAACTTCGTTTCAAGCCTATTCATGCAGTTCAACCTCATCTTGCGCCCTTCTCCGTTTTGCTGGAATATGCTACAAAGTAACGCAAGTAGTGGTGTGGGGGGTAGGGGACTGAGATATAATGTTTGTGTGAGAATATATAACTTTTAAAACAAACAGAGAAATACTCTTTTCTCAGAGTTTTATGATACTAATGGCTGTGACACAACAAGCCAAATAACTAGCATTAACAAAAGCAAACTATCCTGCAGAGTTTAGCTCCATTTCAATATAAACACAACTGAATCTGCTAATGTCTTCAGGATTACTAGAAACTCTCAAGGAAGTGTGTTGGGACAGGTTGGAGAAAAACTCAAAAAGGAGCAGGACTGAACACCTCTGACCTAGATAAGTATTTCCCAACCCTGTTCCTGAAGAGACACACCAACAGTAGTGGAGCGTGGGGCACAACCTAACACTTTTTGACATTCTCAGTTTGTGTAAATCCACATGGGGTTTCAGAGTAGATTTTTTTTTAATCCTCATTAATTTCACACTTGTCTAGTACAAATATGTCACTTTGTTTCATAATTACAGTGTATACATTTGTCTTTATCTACCTCAAAAGAATGGAAGTGAAATGTGACAACATTCCCCGTAGATGGGGTACATTGTAACATCTGAGGAGCATGTTGTAACATTAGCATATGACAGCGTAAAATGTTATCTGATCTAATGAAAAAAAAGAATATACAAGACAAACTAAAATATTTTGTCAATAAAAGAAAAATGATTAACCTTTTCAAATAAAACAATGGTGTTTTTTTAAGAATGAAAAATAATCTAATTTTGGAGTTTGACAACGAACACATTGCAACCATGCTTGAGATAGCCCTGATCACAAGACAAAGCTATACAGTATAGCCTAGTTCAAAACAATGTGGGCAAATATATAAAGAAACACTTTCAGAACAACACAGAAATACACTCCCCTCCCTCCACACAGACTGGTCTCATTGAAAACTAACCAAATGCTTTACATTTCTTGAAATAATAATTTCTGAACATTAAGCATTGATTGACAGTCTTTATTCACCTGTTTCTTGTGGTTTCTCATTAAAACTCATAAAAGTAAATAGTTTAAATTATATCACTAATGTCATATAATAGCATAGTTTCATAATATGGGGCACATTGTAACGTAGCATTACAATGTTCCCCATCTGCGCAACTGCTAGTTAGCGAAGCTTTAAATACTATCTAAACTGATAGCTACATAACAGATTAGAGATTCAAATAATAGCATATTTGTCTTATTTTAAATGAATACTAAAAATTGAGTTGAAAAATGTACTTCAGCCAGAAATGCACTTTTACTATGGTAAAATAATTGTTCAGCGATATTTTCCAAAGATTTTTGAATTTTGGCACACTTTTTTTCTCTATATAGTATTAATATGGCAACTAGTAAATGCCGTAAATTTGGTTATGCTAGCATGTGTGGAAATATTTAAACCATGTGTGTTACAACTAACCCTGCGCTCCCCATACCCATTTTGGATGTCGCCCTTATCTCACCCATCCATTTTAGGTCTCAGAGTCCAATGAGCCAATGAGCCGACTCAGGTGTTTTTGATTAGGAATAGTTTCTATTGTTGGTTTCCAGGAACAGGGTTTGGAAACGCAAGCCTAGGCCGTACAAGAACGGGGGCTCATCCAGGTTTCTACAATTACATGGATCCCAATGGAAATGCTGATTAAAAAAAAAGTATTTCAGCACAAATAGTGTTGGTGCTGAGCACACACACATACATACTGATCTGAACATGTCATTTCTCTTCCCATCTATTTTGTGAGCTTGTCAGTCTTCTTTCGGAAAATGAGGAAAAATGGGGTTTCCACCCACAATGTCCAAACAGCTTGGCTGTCAGTTTAGCTGTCAATCAGACCGGCATTAATGATGAGCTGTACTGACCACGATGTGAGGGACCGGCCGAGCGTAGAGGAAAAGAGAGGAACGCTATCCAATTTACAAAGAATGAAACCAAGCCTTTTTCCTCACGTTTGATTCCTCTAATCTCCTTTCGTTCCTTTCTTCATTCTATTCTTCCTGCTTTTATTTCCTTTGACCAAAAGAAAAAAAAACAAGAACCATATCCTTGTTTCCTAGAATAGAAACAGCCAATAGTGTCTAGTAGGTGTCTAAAAAATAAATCTCACCATTGAGAGCTTTTATTTTAATCATCTCCTGTCTCGCTTTCTCCAGCTCACCTTCAGCAGGTGCTTTGTTTAGGTAATGTGACGGATGTTGTTGACAGCTTGTCCCTAAGGTGGGCCTTGCTGAAGGAGACAAAGCACACTATCTATCCTCTGCATTGTTTGCGTATGTGTGTCTGGTGGAGAGTAGGATTCTGTAAAGTATAGACTGTATTCTTCTAAAAAAAGACCCACCTGAGGCATCTTTTTGGATTGATTATCATAAAAAAAACTGTATAGTTGGGATCCTTGCATGCAGATATTCCAGAGAGAATTTAGTCATTCAGAAATATAGACTTTTTATCTAAAATTCAAAGTGATGTGCTGCAGATGTTACACTGCCCACAACTCAAAAAACAAATACACCGTATTGTGGTGGCAGCACAATGCTGTTGGGCTGGTTTTCATCTGGAGGGACTAGGCATCTCGTTAAATCACAAAGCAAGAACGGATGGTGTGAAATAAGGAGAAATACTGCAAGAGGACCTGTTGCACTTTCCTGCAACATTCCTCTCAGATTTCAGGGCAAATTAATCTGAAGTTGCATCAAAAACCGAATGCACTATTTCAAAATAATAACATACTGTAAAAACAAAAACTGCAGTTGGTTGTTTTACTTTTTGTTTTACTATGGTGAAAGTGGGCAGCTCCTGGCTGGAAAATTGGCTGAAAAAAGTGCATACATGAAGAGTCATCTGATTTTTATTCATATTGATTTTATATATATATATAAAATTTTCTTCTAAAATGAGAATTTTTATCAGACCAGTCCTCTGCACAATCTGACCTGTGTTGCAGTCTGCAATTAAACAGCTGGATTCGTCTGGCCAGAGAAGAACGATGGAGTTTTGGTTCCTTCGACACACGATTTTTCTGTTTAGTACTGTAAAGCTGCTTTGACACAATCTGTATTGTAAAAAGCACTATGTAAATACAGTGACTGGACTTCACTTGACTCCGTTCAGTTGAACTGTAACACCTGGTTCATAATTTGTTTTCTGACTTCTGCCTCATTTTAAAGATGTGATTGTGAACAGTAGTAATATTTGTAAATGTTTGTTTGCAAACATTTTGTTTAACTTTAGTCTTTTTTAAGTTCATTAAACAGATGTGTACAATACATTTTGCAGTTGTATTACAAATGTAATGTTTGACAACTGGAGCACTTTAAAGGGATAGTTCACCCAAAAATGGAAATTTGCTGTTATTTTATTTGACCCTCAGGCCATCCCAGATGTCAGTGACTTGTTTTCTTCAGTAGAACAGTAAAGATTTGTATCTGAAACGGTGATCCTTGGCGATTGACTGTACGTCTGCACATCTGTGGCTGCTGGTTTTTGATTGTTTAGCTTCATAAGGCCTCAATGTGTCCTCAGGAGCCTTTGGTAATTTGGTCTTGTCTGTATATGTTTATTTGACTCTCAAAAGCTGGCAGCCAGAGATGTGCAGTTTATTAATTGCAATGTTTTCAAAGACAATGTTTTCACCTACAAATTTCCTTTACTGTTCAATTGAAGAAAAAAAGTTAACTACATCTTGGATGGCTTGAGGGTGAGTCAATTAACAGCAACTTTTCATTTTTGGGTGAACTATCCCTTTAAGCCTGCATGTTTAGTCTGTATGACAAAATGTTATAAATGCAGCTTGTTATTAAATAAAGGCTATTATGTTGTAACGAATCAGCTCATGGGAAATATGAATAATTAATCACCGGGTCGATCGCGTCAAAAAGCTAACGACACGCATTTATCCATCTGCACCACTGGAGCTGATGTTTTACAGCCACATTTAACTAAATGTAAATAGACACCCCGTATTTTTTATTCCATAGTAAGGGCAATTCATACAATACATTTAAACTGAGATACTTTAATACCATCTCTGAACTTTCTACCACGACTCTGCTGTTCTTCGGCTGGTTCTTAAGTTGATTGACAGATGTCTCGTCCAGTCAGCGGTGAGTAATCCCAAACCAATGGCAGGGTCTCAAACTATACCTACCTCTTCCGGTTTGTCTTATTTGTCGTTGTGTTTTCTGACTTGTTAATTTGTTTTCGGATTTGTCGTTGTGTTTTCTGACTTGTTATAATGTTTTCTGAATTGTTGTTGTTTTTTTAGACTTGCATTTGAGTTTGTAATTTGTTATTTTGTTTTCAGAATTGTGATTTGTTTTGCACTTCTCGGCCACCGTAAATTTCTTATGACGCCCAAATAATAAATCTTAGTTGAGGTAACATATGAAACACAGAGTGAATGGTTAATTTTTAATTGACACAATTTGCTGTAGTTTTCTAAATGTTTGACCAATTAAATAATTTTAGTTGAATGGACTATAAAACTATTTCAGTAAAGGTTGAGCCTACTAAAAAAAAATAACAATTCAGGCAACACTTTGAAGACAGAAATTGACTGAACGTAAAATTTCTGTGGAACTTGAAATATCCCGGTAAATTTGTTCTGGCAATCATATCATTTTATGGAGATGACATGATTACTCTGAGTGGTTTACAAAGCTCAGCTGCTTTTTAATGAGTTATTCTATGTAAATATGCGCTAGATGGACATATTTGACCATTGCGCCATGCAGCTTTTTGTCGCGCTTCCCCAATCATCAGGGCTGCGACTCCGCAATTGGATACTATTATGCGCATCTCGTGTTTATAAAAGCAAAACATTCTGATTGGCTAGTAATGTTAGTTTGGTTGAGAGTGAAAGCTGTGCTCCTCTCATACCATTGGTAGGCGAACTCATGAACTCGAAAGTGATATCAATCAACAAGATTTTTTATGTATTTTTTTTAAATGTAAGACTATTTTTTCCCGCAGCCAAACGCTGCACGCCAGAGATCTGGCACGATGCCGGAGAACTTTAAGCCAAATGTAAGTGAAGATAGCAAAATAAAGTGAACTGTGACATATTATACCCATAAATTATTCATACAGTGGACTACCAGTAAAATCTGGAATCAAAAAAATATTCAGACATGACCATGTTTTGCTTAAGAGTTTTTTTCGTTAATTGCTAATGTGATATTTTTACACCACAGACTGAACATAATTAAGCATTGGTTGGTAATTGGTTGACCTAAATTGATATCTAATTGTGTACTTCAATTTAACAGCTGAATACATTTTGGTTGACTGTAATCCATTACATACCTTTCTACCAAAGTTATCTGACATTATCAAGATGCATTTGTTCTCACACAATTTAACTCTAAGTACATACTTATTACCATTTTCTAAACTATAGCGAATAAACTGTGATATAATGTGAGAAATGTTGAAGGTGGTTTGACTGTATATTGCATATTGCATATATAGGGGTGAAATTTTCCATACACACACACACACACACTGGGGTAACACACAAATACAATAAATAAAAACAAAAATTATAATCAATATGCAAATCATTAAAAAAAAGTGTACCTTGCAATCAATGCACTTTGAATAACAATATCAACCAAATTAATTAAAAATACTAAAATATCCTTTGTAAACCATATCACCAGTTCTTCCTTACCCTTATAAAACTCTTCAAGAAATCTTAAACAAATAGTTTCTTACCTTGGACACCAATAACAGACAGCAGTACAAATAGACACATACATCGACAGACACATCCCAAACAGGTCAGAAAGAAGAATTCCTGAGCATGCTCATTTTCAAAGAGCTTTTTTTAGCTGACTGAGTTCTAAGAACACAAACTTGTGGAGAAAATTCTCCGACACCCTGTCGGCATTCTGACACAGGACATTTAGAAAAAGCCACTCACACCACAACAAAGGCCTTGTGTCCTGACAGGTGGTGTTTCCACAGGACCAGACAAGCTACGGGATTACAGCGAGGCTAATTGTTGCTACTGTGACTTCTTCTATAAGCGCTGTCAAGATGGACTGCTGGAGTGAGATAAGAGGGAGACAATGCGGGGTGCAGACTGAGAAGCTGAGAGAAATAATCTTTAACTGTCAATTCCTACACCTGACTCAGATATAAGACACTACCCATGATCCTGTTCAGGAGGTAAAGGACACTCACTTTCACAACCACTGACAAAAAAAGAGAGCTCATTGGATGTATCCATTGGTCTGTTGGGATCCAACAAATTTAATTGACAACATAATAAACCAATAAAAACAATTTTTTTTTTAAGTTAAACTAAAGGAATGTGGAAATATGGCATATTAACCCTTGTGTTGTGCTGAAAATCATTTACCTAATTTGCTGTCCCCAGTCAGAAATGAATGGCTTTCTAAAAATTGCTTGCTAACCTCTAATTATATAGTATATTATCTTGGATTCTGTTTTTTTTTCAGCTTGTTTTATTTCAATTTTAGCACTGATTTTGTCATTATTTTTGGAACTGACTGGTCATAGGCCTCACTGATCTGTGCTTATGCACTTCAATTTTGAGTGAAAAAAAGCATGTGCAGATACTTTTGTCAGTGTTCAATTAAAAAACTAAGGTGCGTAAGCTCGTATCAATGGCCTACAACCAGTCAGTTCCAAAAAGAAATACAAAACCTATGCTAATTGAAAGAAAACAAGTTGATAAAAAAAATTGAATCTAATATTTGGTAGTAATATAACAAAGCAATTTTTGTAGGCTGGGTCACTTGTGACCAAGAACGCAACAAGTGTAACAAGGTGGCGGAGAAAACAAAAACAAAACAAGGACAATTTTATTTATTTTTTAAATTAAAAAGAAAGGCTGAGGTGTTCAATGCACTGTAGCAGAAACACTGAGCGAATATACTACCATTTCATGTGAAAAAATGATTCAATCACTCAATTTCATGTGAAAAAAATAATTCAGTCTAAAATAATTAAATAAAGTTAATTAAAATAAATAAAATAATTTTTTTCTTTAGTTGAATTTATTAATATTTTTGTGAGATTCATCCTCCTGCATAAAAAAACTCCCTTAAAATGTAACCATTTCCCCATGTTTACTCATAACCGGAGTCAATAATCATGCAGATTTACGTTACAAACTTATAGAATTGTGCAGTAAGAAGGTTATTTCCTTTAACCAGGAAATTAATGTTCTTAGAATTGACAAGACGGTTGACCCTGAGTGGTCAGCTAAATATCTACAGTGGATCTAAAATATGGATAGTTAATTATAACTAGTTATGGTTAATTATTCATATTTTCCATGAGCTGATTTGCTACACCCCACTTTGCTACTCTTTAACTTTATTTCTTTCCTAAATAACTCCTCCTTCCTCTCTCTGTAGCTCTAGCAGTTTTGTTCGGAAGCCACATACTGCGCTGGGACATCTGTATCCCTGCTGTCATTGAACGAGACCGAGTCTGTCTCATTTATCTCTCTCTCTATTCACAACACTTACCGTCTGCTTTTTTAACCCTCCACACACACTTTTCATGGCATCCATCGCTCCCCAATGCCGCACACGCCTCCAATACATAATCATCACCTCAGCTCCGCAAGACACGACTCAAAATGTGATTTGTGGTTGAGGTATCAGAATGTGGGCTCATGAATATGCATAAGATGCAGAACGAACCTGGTGTGAGAGTTTGCCGGGACAGTGGGAAGAGATCGACGTTGAATATCAATGAAGGACCATTTTTAGGGAAGCAGTTGTTGGAGTTTTGTGTAAGTTGCTGATCACAGAACCGTTTTGCAGATGCTTTACGATGGTCTCAATTTAAGTGGTGGATCCTGATCATAAAGAATCTAAATTTAGTAAATGAAGGCCACTGAAGACTAACGGTGATGAAAGAGTGGCGTAGAGAACCGGAGGCCATTTTCCTTCTCTTTTGTTTCCGCAGCATGAGCGGAGGGAATGAAAAGAGGCTGATCATGGCTTTAGAATTCCCTAGTGAATGAGGGCATTTTCACATTGGCATGGAATGAGTCCACACACCCATAGAGCTGCATGCTTAGAGAGCACACACACATGGAGGAAACGGTGAGGAGAAATGCAATAAGGAAAGAGGAGCAAGATCCCATTCCACTTTGACCAAACCAGTGTGACTGAAGATCAAATCTGTGCGATTACAAGCACACACAAAACATACACAGGCACACTTTTTCCAAAGGGCTTGTGGTAGGGTCAAAGGCTAAATGAAACAATTCAACATGTCGCTTTCCCAGAGAGAGCACAACCCCATTTCATCCACATGGAAAAAGAGAAAGGGAAAAAAAAACACCTCTCTCCACTGAGGACACAACACCTGACTTTACCACTCCACTGTTCATCAAAACACACCTCCAAAAACATCAATTAAAGCAGACTATGGTTGCAACAACTGATTTATAAAAACATGATATGATGATTTATAAAGAAGAAAAAGAAATTCACAGGCTTTTGTTGGTTACATAATTTAAAGCAGTGAAAATGCAGTACAATCAAACTACTGTTAATATCAAATTCTATTATGTTCTGTAAACATTATGCTATAAAACAAGTGACAAAAAGTCAAAGTCCTCAAAGGAATGTCCATTAACAACAGACAACACAATAATTGGGATCGAACATATTTGTTGTTATTCATAAGATTTAGGTTTGAAAACCTCAAAATTCTATATAATTCTATATGTGTTCTATATAGAATTAGAGGTTTCATTTCATATAGCTCAAAAGTTTGGGGTTGCAAAAAAATTTTAATTAAATAAAAAAAATACAGCCAAAATAGTAATATTGTGAAATATTATTACAATTTAAAATAACTGTTGTATAGTTTAACATTTTCAAATGTAATTTATTCCTGTGATGGCAAAGCTGACTTTTCATAAGTATTCTGTTGCATGATTCTTCAGAAATAATTTTAGTATGCTGATCTGGTGCTCAAGATGCATTTCTCATTTTTAATAAGATTGATAAAAAAAAATAAATAATCTAACCCAACTGCTAATAGTTTTGTGGAAACCTAGGTACATTTTCCCCAAGATTCTTTAATGAATGGAGAATGGAAAGCTCAAAAGAACAGCATTTATTTGTAGAAATGAATACTACAATTATAATGTCATTACTGACACTTTTGATCAATTTTATTGTATTCTTGCTGAATAAAAACATTAATTTTGATTAATTTGTTTTAAAAATGGATCTTACTAACCCCAAACTTCTGAATGGCAAAGTAAATAAAATAAATAAAAAAATCCAACATTTATTAAATGTTTACATTTGTAATGCTGCAAGTGAAACACCATCATGCATAGTAATGTAAATGCAAGCACCAGTGGAACACCATATTTTTTATAAATGACCCATCCATAAACCATGCGTAGAGTTGTTATAATATGGTGAGTGCTACTTAATGTCATAACACAAACTGCTCAGTTTAAGTAAATGAACACATTAAGGTGCTAACTAAATATTTTAAATGATCAACATAACTAACTGTACAATTTATGCTCTATTTAAATTACTTTATTTTGTAACATTATTATATAGCATACATTAGGTAGACTTCACATAGAATATGTTTGAGGGAAAGCATTGGGCAAAATGTGGAATACCTAATTAATCAATAAATAATCGACAGATCAATCAATTGCCCAAACAGTTGTTAGAGGCAGCCCTAGAGCAGACATTAGCAAGCTCTCTCCAAACTGTCTCCTTGGAAATGAGGAAATGTAAATGAGTCGTTTCATCCATCTTGTGGGGAATAAATGGGCATCTAGTTCCATTCTTTGAAAACTTTCATTGCATAAGAACTTGTGTAATGACTAACATGTAGTGGCAGCAGTGCTTTTCAGATTAATGGTGTGCGTGTGGTAATTGATATGCCAACCCCAACTGAACCTGTTAAATAAAAATATAAATAAATAAACAGCAGGGTGTCCTGAATCAATGGGTGTCTTACTTTAGATCACTCCATTAGCAGATGTGATTGTGAAATGTTTAATCTATCTCAGTTGATTTATTTTTCTTATCTAACTGCTTGTGCAGGTTTTACTTTGTTGGTAAAACTTTTTTTTCCCTCCTATATAAACAGACAGTCACTTTATTCTGCTACAATCAAGGCTCCAGATAAAATGAATTCCTTGGGAGCCAATGGCTCTGAAAATTAAACGTTTAGAAGACAAATTACTTTTTTTCACCACCAAATTGCATAATCAAAATAGTCCAGATTTTAGATGGCTCAATTTAGATGCTTATTCCGACCTCCACCCGTGTTACGTTTTCTGTATAAATTATGAGGATTCACGGTAATGATCCACCTGGAAATCTATTGCATTGTGAAAAGTCTTTATTTTTATTTTCAAACTGTTCCCTAATTGCAGTAGGAATGTAAGGACTCTAAAGATCGACTGATAGCCAATAACCTCAACTTTCAATAACGTTTTAGTGTTAACTTACACTAAAAGAAAATACTCTTAAAATTATCGTTGCAAATTATTTTTTAGCACATTCGTGGCCATTTCATAGCCTGAAATCCTGTAAAACCTCATCATCCATCTTCCTGTCTTTTACACTACTTTTAAGAGTTCGCTCTCTCAATTCATAACCCAAACTCTCTGCTAACCCTCCTCTATCCTTTATTCTGCTTCCAAAGTCTGATTACAAAGCTTGAAGAAAAACTGGACGTGGTGCTATTTCATATCAGGATCAATCTCATCATTATGCTCCAGCCCTTTGGCAGGCCCAGACATAGGGGATGATATAATACTCCTCCTGTGTGCCCCGATCTTGGCTTTCATGGGTGAAGGAGCTTATCGAGGATCTGCAAACCTTGGTTCAATTTGCTCTTCACAATGTAAGCATAAACTCTGACATGATCCGGTAAAAGCACAGCAGTTCTGATCTTACAAAGAGCTGGATGGATAATATTAGTTTGGCTGCTATACATTTCAGCCCAATGAGTGTGTCTATTATGGGCGGGCGGTATAAGCAAAATTTTATATCACTGTGTGAGAAATTTTATACCACAGTAACCATATACATCACAATACTGCTACTTTTCCAAATCCAAAATGCTATTTATTTAATGATAAAGTAGTGTCTATTTTTTTTAGAATTTAGTAACTTAAATGCCAAACATCTTAAAAAATTTCACTGCACTCGAGATAAAAAACAAGACTTGAAAAAGAAAAAAAAAATATATAAATATGGTTGGATATGCATGTTAGAAGTCGTCACTGTTAAAAACTATTATACTGATTTGGTGCTGAACTTTGATCAATTATTAGTTATATTATACAGTTTTTGCTGCATAATATTCTTTCAGGATTCTTTAATGAACAGAAAATTCAAAAGAAAAGCATTTTTTTAAACAGAAATCTTTTGTAACATTATAAATATCACATCACTTTTGATCAATATAAAGCATCCTTGATGAATAAAAGTCTTAATTTCTTTTTTTATCTTTCTTATCCCAAATTTTGTGGGTATCCCAAATCATGGTAGTGTATCAAGGCATCCACAAAAATATTAAGGAGCAACTGTTTTCAACATTGATAATCAAAAATCTTTCTGAAAAACCATGTGACACAAAAGACTGGACTTTGGGGGAAAAGAAAATTATGACATTTAAAAATACATTAACATAGAAATTAGTTATTTTAAATCATAATAATATTGCTGTTTTTACTGTATTTTTTAATCAAATAAATGCAGCCTTGATGAGCATAAGAGGCTTAAATTAAAAAATATATATGTTATATATATTCTATGGCTTGCAGGAGCTGGCTGTGGATGTGATTTGCTTCTCTGGATGGTTTTAATATTTAGGTTCTTATCTTTAATTACAGGGAGTGTCAGATAAAAGCACATCACTGTGCTCTGTTGGGCAAGCAAAAGAAGGGAATCTTTCCGCTCCAATTACCTTGATGAATTCTCGTATCTGTCAAGCGATGAAGCAGTCAAAGTGACTTTAAATTGACAAAGTGAACTTCAACTAAAACGTGCCCACTCTTTTC
This sequence comes from Sinocyclocheilus grahami, assembly GCF_001515645.1. Classification (NCBI taxonomy): domain Eukaryota; kingdom Metazoa; phylum Chordata; class Actinopteri; order Cypriniformes; family Cyprinidae; genus Sinocyclocheilus; species Sinocyclocheilus grahami. The sequence continues at coordinate 624,632 of NW_015506027.1, forward strand.
ACGTTGCTTTTCAGGCATGGTGAGACAAAAACACTATCAGTGGTGACACAGTGTCTGAACAAATGCTAAAAAACATGCAGATGGTTCATAGTCTCTCATACATACAGTGGGGAAAAAAAGTATTTAGTCAGCCACCAATTGTGCAAGTTGTCCCACTATCAGACAAAAACCTCTTATTTCATTTATCAAGGATCAAGGATTCAAACCTGCAACCTTTCAATAAAAAGCCCAGTGATCAAAGTGACTTTCAACTGACAAAATGAACTTCAACTAAAACTTCCATGATTTTTTGTTTCTAAACACTCTCAAAAACATGCTCAGACAAACAGCTTTAATTAAATAAATACATCTCTGTGGGGTTTGAACCTGCAACCTTTTGGTAACAAGTCCAGATCTTTACCCATACGGCTACTATTTGAATACATTCCCTAAGAGCAAAATCAGGCTATATTTCTGCTGGAAGAATAATGCAATAAATTCACATGGTTGCTTTTATTATGCTGTGTTTCTAACGAAATCCAACGGCACTTTAGTTTAATAAACAAAGCTGGCAGGGGACACGCAGCTAGCCATGGGAAGCAGGTGGGGTTTGCTGATACAGCAAGTCTGTTTGATGGGAGTGAGATGTCAGTCAGCAGCTAGTCTGCCGTTCTATCCACAAACCAATTGTGAACGGCCTGTGTTCACACCGGCAAGCACATTCAAGACTAATGGGTATATTCAGCATTTTGTGCATGCAACCATAAGCTTAAAAACTTTACTTTAGATATTTAATGTATAGAGAACAGTTTAGGACCATGATTGTGGTTGGTCTTGATTGAACATGCTTAGCTTGATCTTTTCAGAGACTTTGGTTACATCAACACAGCAGCAGCATAGTCTGTTTGGAGAGACAAACAGCCCTGCTAACAAATTTATTATGAAAGCGTGAAAGTGACATTATTGATGTGATTTAATGACATTGTTGAAAGTAGCTCTGTCGCCTTCTGGAATATTGAGAATGGCTACTGCCACAGTAACAAACATTTAAAATATGTGCTCGTATGTAACAAAGTATGTTTCTGGCCTGAGAGAAATAGGTTGAGGGGTTACCTGTACAGGCATTACTCAAACAGCTATGGTCTCTTTTTTTTAAACACAGGACAATTTTAGAGTCTAAACTGTTAGTAAATTCCCAAATAATGACTATATGAATGTAGCCTTTGAGTCGTCTTCTGACAACCATTATAAGTTGAAAAGTGGAGCAGGATGTGGCAATAATAACAGGCTGTTCTCCACAACAACAAAAGACATTCCTCCGGCTTTTCTCAGGATTATCATTACTAATTATTGAGGATAATTTACTCTAGGATTTGGCTCAAGCCTGAGTGCATTAGAAGACAAAGCAGCTCAATTTGGGGTTTTGGCGTATTATTCTTTTTCTTAAATGCGGTTCTTTTTCCATTCTCCATTTTCAGAGTGAGAGAGAAACGTGGATCTAATTTTCCTGTCAATTAGATGCTGACTGGGAAATGAATGGCAATGGCCACAAGTGAAGCGATATTAGATCTCGAGATGAGATTAAGTCTTTGATAGGCACCAAGTGCTTACACCACCTCAACTTAATGAAAAAGACATTTCACAAACAATCCCCAGGAAGAGAATAATAAGGAAGTTCAATATAAGCCCAAATTCACCAGACAAAGACGTCCATCAGCATGTGTATGGGTCTTGTGGCGGTGCTTTACAGGGGATTAATTTAAATAGGCAACTTTTCCAAAAGGGTTTAACAGCTAAAGCCCAGCACATAACGTACTGGTAAAGAAAAAATAAAACAATTTAACCTAAAAAAAAATTAACTTTTTTTATGTTTGTGAAAATAGTCTCTTATGCTCAGCAAGGCTGCATTTATTTGATTAAAAAATTTAATACTATAAAATATTATTTAGTGCTGTCAAATGATTAATCGCATCCAAAATAAAAGTTCTTTGTTTACATATTATATGTGTGTACTGTGTATATTTATTTTGTATATATAAAGACACACACATACAGCATATATTTAAAAAACATTTACATGTATTAACGTGTATATATTTATATTCATATAAATTATATCATATATAAATATATTTAATATATAAACGTAAAAATTTTTTCTTAAATATATACATGCATGTGTGTGTATTTATATTTACATGATAAATATACACAGTACATACATATATTATGTAAAGAATAACTTTTATTTTGGATGTGATTAATCGCAATAAATAATTTGACAGTCCTAATATTATTACAATTTCAAATATCATTTTTCTTAATTGTTACTTTATTGCTACTTAATTGTTAATTTGTTACTTTATTCCTGTGATGCAATCTATTTTTTCAGCAGCCCTTACTCCACTCTTCAGTGTGACATGGTCCTTCAGAAATCATTCTAATATGTCAATTTGATGCTCAAAAATATTTCTTATTATTATCAATGTTGAAACAAAGATATAAAATTGTATTTTCTTCTTTAAAAAATATCTGACCCCAAACTTTTGAACGGTAGTCTCCACATGTTTCCTGAGTAACCGATAAGGGCCGCCATGATGGATTCTCACTTCTAAATGGATGCTCTCATTTTCATAGGTTTAAAGTTAAAGGCTCAGAAAATACGTTAATTTAACTAGAAACACCAGAGACTGGAAATGTAAAGCATCGTTCTAATTAGAGGTCGACCGATTGATTGGTTTTGCCGATTAATCGGCACCCATGGTTGATTGCCGGAACTATCGGCAAAAATCCATGCCAATAGTTCTCCGAGTTGCATCCATTGCTGGAGCGGCTTAGAAGGGTCCGCTGTCATAATACAGTGCGAGAGCGGCCACTAGAGGTGGAAATCACTGACACCTTGTGTTGTTTGTTTGCTGCGCACTGCACAGAGCGGGAAACTTGAGATGCATATTTAAATGCAGCCGACAGAAAATTATGTTGTGCCACAGAGCGACATTCACATAGATTTCCATTAAATTACATTATATTTGTCTGTAAAATTGTGTGTTGTGCATTTTTCAGCGAAACTTTTGCCTTTCTGTGGCTCTAATAAATGAAGTATGCTTCATTTAGAGAGCTATAATATAGATTGTGCGTTCACTTTCCATTTGCTCTGTTTTCTTTAAACACTCTTTAAACTTCAAAATCATCTATGCTACTTTGTTCATTCTTGAAGTAAACTTTTGCCCGTTTGGTGATTAAAGCAACTGTTTTAGAGTCAGTGTGGTCCAACCTAGCTATGGGTATTGGTAAAATTGGTCGACCTGTAACATGGTGTAGTATTTTCCCCTTAAATGCAACAAAGTAACCACTCACGTCACATCACGGCAAAAGCACCTTTTGGCACCTTCACAAAAACACACTGAGAATATTAATAAAACGCAACAATTAGAAACAACAATCTTAATCTGACAAAAAAAAAAAAACAGAGAGGGAGACGAAGGGCAAAACAGTGACAAGAACGAAGAAGAGAAAGACAGGTGGAGAGATGCGTTGAAGATATTCTTGTTTTCCTTCCTCCCCCGTCACTACTCTCCCTAATGAACGACTCTCTCTGATACACTCTTTAATGCATGTTTAAGGCTTTGTGGTGGACGGCTGGCACATCGCTGATAAGGCCGAACGCGTTATCCGGTTCGACAGGCTGACTCATCCACGCCGGCCTTCTGCCTAAAGCATCTCCACCGGATCATCCACTGCCACGCTGTGATGACGACTGCTATGACAGCACTGATAAAGGACAATCGAAGATGTCACAAGCTACAGGGTGGACAGATGGAGGGTACCCAGGACTGGGAGGAATGAAAGTGCAAGGGAAACTGAATTGGAAGTTGTTACCTTATACCATATTTCAAATAAAGACAACGTGACGTTTGCAGGTAGTGATTTTTCTACTGACGTCTTTGTGTTTGGAAGTCAGTGGTCTGAGCTGTCGAGCTCTTTTTGGCTCAGTGAACACCAGGAGTTTGAATGAGAGACATTGGGTCAGAGCACACAGCGTGACACACAGGTTAACAGAGCTCTCGCGTAACCCCGAGAGCTTAGGTTAAAAAAAACACATGGGGAAAGTAAGAAAATGAAAGTACCTGTGGGAAATAAACTGGTGTGGAGTTTACGGTCTAATAAAAAGCCTAGGGAAAATAAAGTAAAACTGGCAAAAAAGGATAGTAAAAAGTGAAACCATGAAAAAAAGTGTTTTGGAGTTCTTTTAGACGATTTTTCAAAATGTGTGCTTTTGTGTTCCACAGAACACATAAAAAGCTTTCAGTTTTGTAAAAACAGGCGGACACAAATTATTCTATTCAAAGATGTTTCAGGGCTGATGTTAAAGAGAGCACGTCTGACTCTCTACTAGTGGTCAGTCTCACATACTCTCTGCTTCCCCCGGCTTCAAAAATAACTGCCCTCTGATTATGCCCAATTTCTGACCAAAATGTCAGAAAGTGTGCAGGGCGACGTCTCAGGAACACAAATCATCCATCAAACGGACAGCTCTGCCACACAGGCTATTATCATTCATTCAGCAGAGCTGCTAATAGTGAATCACATTCAAATTCATAAATAAAATCAACTTGTGTCACATATTTTGATCAGAAACTATTTTGGTATATACAATGTAAAACAAAAAGCTGGTTAATTTGGAAACTTCTAGTTACCTTATCATAACTAGAAGTCTTTTGTCTCTCATAGTTGAGGTATACCTATGGTGAAAATTACAGGCCTCTCTCATCTTTTTAAGTGGGAGAACTTGCACAATTGTGGCTGACTAAATACTTTTTTTCCCCAATGTATATGGTAAAATGTATTGGATTTTATATTGTAAATATATAGTTTATATTTCAATGTAATATTTTGTTTCAAGTTTTTTATAAAAATAATAATTTAGTTAAATGACTAGTTCACTCAATACTAAAAAATATGTAATTTACTCACACCAGTACATTTACTCAACTTTCTTTCTTCCATGAAACTAGGCTTGCAAAGGGGTGGTAAATTTCCGGAAACTTTCCAAAAATCCCTGGAATATTCAAAAAAATTCTGGAAAGTTTCCAAAATTTCTAGAATGTTTCCTAGAAATGTTCCACCTTTTTGCAACCCTACATGGAACAACAAACATTTTTGAATAATGTATTATTTGCTCTTTTACATGCACTTACAAATAATGGAAACTGGAGTCTTTAACCTTAAAAACAGTGTTAATTTTGACAGGCATTTTTGATTTAGTCTTAGTCTTTATCTTGATAAAGAATAGTCTTAATAGTCTTAGTCACATTTTAGTCATTTGAGTCTTTCATAGTTTTAGTCGATGAAACGTCATTGCATTTTAGTCATTACTTTTAGTCAAACTGCAGTTACCAACATTTATTTTGGTAGCTATTTTGTATGTAGTCTTCAAACAAAAATGGTCATTAATTCTTCTCTCTTTAGACCAAATCAATTAAGCGTATGATAAATTTGAATCAAGGATTGTTCAATCTTATCAGTTGTATTGTTGATAAATGTATTAAATGTCGGAAGAATCATATAGAAAAATACAGCTTCCTTGGATAAATGATACGATACATCAATTAATGAAACAAAGAGATTATGCCTTAAAGACTTTTCTTAAAACTAGACATGAAATAGACTTGCAGTTGTTTAAAGGACTAAGAAATCGAGTAACTAAGGAATTTCGTACTTCAAAATCAAATTATTACATTCACATATTATCTGAAGCTAAGGGAAATGGTAATATGGAAAACAATTTACAGTTTAATAAAACCAAAAAGTAAAGTTCAGGATAAATATATTCTTAAAGTTGGAGATGAATTTGTTCATGACTCAAAAAGAATTGCAAATATATTTAATTATTTTTTTATTCAATCAGCAAAAGATCTTGCATCTAATTTTTCAAACGTTGAAGTTGATAGGCAGTACTTCGTGGAGGAAGATGCTAATCAATTTGAGAATATAGAGGATGATGTTAAATTATTTGAAATTCAGGAAGTGGATCAATCTGTAATTATGATAATTATTAATGAATTAAATACTACATATTCTAAAGATATATATATAATCTTGACACTGCCTTTAAAAAAAATGGAAGTGTTTTAGTTAAGCCCCTTACCCATCTTATTAATCTTTCTATCAGAACTGGGCAGTTCCCTGATAGTTGGAAAAAAGCATTGGTAAAGCCTATTTTCAAATCTGGGAATTCAGATGATATAATTAACTATAGACCAATTAGTCTTCTCCCAGTTCTTTCTAAAGTGCTGGAGAATGTTGTATCAGAACAATTTTTGCAGCACTTAGAGACTAATAATCTTTTACACCCTTTACAATTTGGTTTTAGACATAACCATTCTACAGAAACTGCTACTTGCTTATTATTAGAAAATATTAAGCCGTCACTCGATAAAGGATTTAAAGCTGGTGCAGTATTCCTGGATCTGAAAAAGGCATTTGATACCGTAAATCATAATATTTTAATGTCAAAAATAACAAAGTATAATATATCAAAACAATCTCTGTTATGGTTTAATTCGTATTTAAAAAAAATCGTGAACAAAGTGTTGTCATTGATCATTTTAAGTCAGTTCCTCATAATATTGATATAGGAATTCCTCAGGGAACAATTTTGGGTCCGATTCTTTTTAGCATTTATATTAATGATCTTCCACACATTATCTGACAAAAAATGATCACAGATTACCTAGCTATAGCTGATATTTCCAGAGATTTTAAAACCACCGCTTTTCTCCTAACCCTTTTTTTTTTTTTTTTTTTCTCCAATGGCGAGAAAGTAAGAATATCAATGCACTTGTTACAAATGGCCTACAAATCTCTTGAATATTAAATAAAATGTATAAGGGAAATGGAATTACACCTGCAGACCTAGATCTGACATGAGTGGAGAGCGGAGGGTGCCCGGGGCCTGCTAAATATTCATGGCTCTTTTTTGTTTATTTATCTTTTAAAGCCTTATTTTGCATTTTAAAACGCAAAGTGAAAGAACCACACAAGCTTGCCCTGTTGGAGAAGAGAGTGTGGGGTTTTCAGGGCTAGGCTAACCATGAGTTGCTCAATATTCAGAATGATTTTTTTTTTTATAAGCGATGCATCTGGAATGGCTCTGGGTCTAATGTTGATATATCACAGCCTCCCAGCAGCTCGGGCACTGCGTCTATCTGGATGGCATGGAGAATCATTTTGGTAATGCTTCTCAAGCACAATACAAATCATTTTGCAAATCCACTACACTGGGCCTTAAACACGGCTCGCTGTCGCTCGAGTCAGGCATGGGAGCGACAGCTGTGCACATGTGCAACGGGATCATGCTCTTTTGTGCTTTACTCAGTCTTCTATTTCTGTTAAGTAGAGCTATTATAGAAAGTATGCACAAAATGCTTTTTTTGTTATAAGTTAAAGTTGAAGGTTTTACATTCTGCATCAATAGCAGAACACACTTGCAAAAATAGAGATTATTTTACAAAAAGTCTGGAAAATTACTGCACCACCCCCCCCCCCCCCTAACAAATAATGGCAGTCATGTTGGATTTACTCTGACACCTAATGGTGTGGATGTCACATCATGTAAAACAATATTTTTTGGATACAGATGCTATTGTTGAAATGCATTTTGAACAGTCAGCCATGATCAATATATTCTGTGAGTAAAAGTGTCCAATAATACAGGGATTACAGATAAAGCAAAGCAGTTTTTGGTGGTCATATGACCTCAAAATAGCAACCCCCACAAGGTGACACAAACCATTTAGAATAATTAACTGTTATTAGGTTACAGATACAACTTCATCATAATTCTATGCATTTTTTATGTTTTATTATTCATTTATTTATATGCTAAACCTAATGAAGAATAAAAGTACACTATTAAAAAAATAAATAAAAGCAGGGTCCGTGTAACCCAGGTTTTGACGAATTGAATGCAATGACTTTTGAGGAGAAAATGATGTTAGAGTTGCGGCCTATAGGACCCTATGAAATCAGTTTTATTTTTCTCCTAAATTCCATTCCAAAAATAATTTTGACAAAAATAAGTTTGATAAAATTACATTAGAATTACAATTACATTTTAATAAAAAAACATGTAATCGGATTCATAAAACTTTAACAATTTAATAATTTACTAAAAAAAAAAATCAGAAATACAGTGGGCTTGATTGTAAAAATTGTGGTAATCAAATGAACACTTGATTCATTCATCCAAAATTTGGCAAATTCTGTGACATTCTGCATTATACTGTAAATTGCATTTTTATGGCTGGTTCCATGATCTTGCAAGTACATGACCCTAGTCGTGCCACAGTGTTCATGCCGGCAATGTGAGTCTGACTCAATCTTTTCGTCCATTCCCATTCTGCCAATCATTTCCTCTCTTTTGCCTCTAGTGACCCTACCAATAACAGTGGTCACAAATGAAAAAATAAAAATGTAAAACTACCTCCTGATGCTCTGGAGACATCATCTCGAGGAGATTAATTTGCAGTGAGCCGTGATGTATTTAGAATTAGAATCTTGCTGAGTCTTGAGACTCATTATGGAAATGTATATATGCAGGTTGGCACACTGAAATAGTGTTCCCAATCGGAGAGATCAATGCTGCGCGAGAGCAGTCCATAATGATGGGGTGAGGGAATAAAACGTTAGCGAGAACGAGAAGAGAGAGAAACAGAGAATATGGGAAAGAATGAGAGAGGCAGAGCAGCATGACGTGCTTTCCTATCTATGGATGACTACACGTATGCATCATTATGCCTCTGAGCTTTTAGAATTAAACTGCCTTCATCAAACACTCAGCAGGGTGGCCCTCCTCGCACTGTTCACCCCAACGTGAGGGAGGCTTCAAGACTTCAAACATTTCAGTTGTTTCAGAACATAAACTTTTTCATGCTTTTTGCCCCAGTGCCAGTCGGAGCCGTAATGATTCGAGCCGCAGTTTGAGAGCTGAAGGGAGAAGGGATCACACTGCTATTCAGCTCCAGCTGCTACAGTCAGGATGGAGCTATCATGGGCCCGGACAACTTTTCCTGCAGCAGATATTACAAGAAATGTTCTACCAGAGATATGAGGAATAGAGACAGCAGAGGATCCTAAGAGTCCTGCAGCGAAACAGCAGCAGAACTAGAGCTACAATACAGTGACCAAATACGTACTAGACGATACTACCGTTTATTTTTAAGTAACAGTCTCATTCTAAGCAGCTCATTGGAAATTTGTATTATTTTTATTCACACAGCGTACTTTGTTTATAGGTTTCAAATGTATTAAACTTAGTCATCTGTTTAAATGTAAATCATAACATTGCCCGATTTCCTTGCAGCAAATACATTTTCTATTATAGCAAAAAAAATTATTGCTACTGTTATCATAACAATACACAAGCTAGTAAGCAACTAGAAACAGTTTTGCTAAATCCTACCTAGAGTAATTACTGACAATAAATCACTACTCTTTCTTAATCGTATTTATGAATTTCTTATATACTGTAATTAACTTAATAATTATTAAATTACGATTAATACGATTTTTATGCATAGTATATAAATAAAACATTACCGTTCAAAAATGTGTTTACAAATTAACAAACAAACTAATACTTTTATTTAGCGAGGACACACTAAATTAATCAAAAGTGATGAAAAATACTTGTATTTCAAGTACATTTTAAACTTTTTACATCAGATAATTCTGAGGACAAAAAATTACAGGTACTACAAAAATATTAAGAATGTTTTCGACATTAATTGTTCATTGATGATAATAAGAAATGTTTCTTCAGTATATTAGAATGATTTATGAATAATAACTTGACAGTGAAGACTGAAATGGAGAATTCAGCTTTGCCATCACAGGAATGAATACATTTTTTAAATATATTAAAACAGAAAACAGATATTGTAAATATGTTTCACAAATTTATAGTTTTACTGTATTTATCATGAAATAAATGCAGCCTTGACCCCAAACTTCTGAATGGTAGTGTATATTTACAATAAATGTAATACATTCATTCAACCTAAATTAGCCTAACCTGAAAACATAACACAGAAACATCCAATACTCCCTATATTACATTTATTCACAACTGTGATGGCTAGAAATATTGTTACTAATTAAATGTCTCTTGGTAACAGTGGTGGTAGTAAGATGAACCTATATTGTCCATACCCAAATCTATGCCCATAGCTACAGAAGTTGGAAAAAACTAAAATATATCATCCATAAGCAAAAACCACCTCTTATGCATTAAAACCGAACAGAGCATGACATCCAGACAAAAATAACAGAAATAATCATTTGACTCATTCTTTGGGAGTGATTCAACATAGCCTACGGGATTTTGATTTAAGAGCAGCTGCTAAAGTAAGCAAACCAAACAAGTGTTGGACACAGTCATGTATTCAAACGAGAAGCCTATTTTGAGTTATACTGATATTATATTGAAAATCTTCTCCAAAGGAAAACTTGCACTGCACAACTCAAATTTAAAACAATACATTAGGATGAACAAATTATTACATTGAACCGGTTAATTGAAGATGATATCAAGACCGAGGGTTTTTAAATTGGGGTCCAGGTACTGCCAGGGTCCACAAGGGAGTGGATGAGGGTACATGGATAAGTTTAGAAAGGCGTGTATATCTAAAACTAATCAAATAACAAATAATTAAACAAAAGTAGTGATAAATTACATTTAATTTAAATAAATTTGATTCAAATAAATTGATACAAGTAAAAATATGTATGTTTATTTATAGTAATAAAGTAAATAAAGTAAAAAAAGTGCATAAACATAACTAATAAGCAAAAATATGAAAACAAATAAATTAATTGATAAAAGTATATAAAGTTTGATTTAAATAAATAATACGTTGAACAGTAGTAGCTACTTTTGTAAAATAAATTATTTTATTTATTTATTTTTGACATCTAACAGTATGCTATTAAACATTTTAGGTTAAAAAAAACCTCACAATGTAACAATCAAAACAAAATATTTAGCAAATAATATTTACAATCTAAATTTTTCAAAGTATGAATTGGGCCTTTATAAATAGAAATATACTGTATATCTGTCTTTTAAATTTTAGGATGGGGGGTCCCATGCTAGACAACAGGGTGAAAAATATAAACCTGAGAAATTAGCAATTTATACCTACATAAATTCATGAAATCAAATTAACACAGTACATTCACACTTATGATATTTCACCATGGCAGGTTATTTGGCCATGCAAATCCTATAACATCTTAAAATGTCATTATGTTGATATAATATATACCCATCAAACCTGAAAATAAAGCTAGAAAGGAATTTTGCAGCCAAGTCATCAAAAGGCCAGGAATAAAATCAGAAAGCAGTACCTTAAAAGAAACCTCATACGTGACCCTGAGTGTAAACAAGTAAAGGACAAAATGAGGAGAAATAAATTGGCTTTAAACGCTATAAAGAAGAGTCCACCTCAGGCCAACTCAAAGGGGAAACAAAGGCAAACAAAGACTCTGCTATTCAAGCAGCTCAAAACTGCTTACTCCTTCTTTTCCCACATTTTCACATTAGTCAAGCCAAGATACGAGACACACAAAATTTGGCTGTGATGATGAACGAGTAGCTGGTCTTGGAAAAAAAAAAAAAATCCTACACCCCCTACCCACTCTCCAATATTCCTCCCTCGCTTGTAGAGGGCAGAGTAAACCTTAACAGATATAGTAAGCCCTAACGACAGGGAGTCAAAATACTGCCCTTCTCAGCACCCGCAGAGCAAGGGGCAGGAGAAAGGAGGAGGAAAAGACAAAAGAGAAAGAGGAAATATGAAGAAATCAGTTTAAAAATGCAGGAGGGGGAAGCAGAAAGATGCTGCTTCACCACTTTGCCTGATTTGTGCTCAATATGATCATTTCTCTGCTCCTCTGCTGCAGGGGAGAGGAAAAGGTCAAATACACATCATATTTTCGAAAGCGAGAGAGAGAGCGAGAGAGAGAGAGAGAGAGAGAGAGAGAGAGAGAGAATCAAGTAAGAAAGGAAGAGACAAAGAGAGACTATCTAGAGACAGTCTAGACTCTGTCTAGCAGTTCACCTGACATTCAGAAACACTGCAGTAAATTATGAAGACATTTCAGAATTATTACAATAACTTAATAAAAAAGTACAAATAATGTTATTTTAATTCATCTATATTATTTGCAATTATTATTAACACCCATGATTCAACCTGCTACTTCAATACCATGTTCAGAAATATTAAATAAAAATAGGCTATCTAAATATAAAAATATAGAAAGCTGCACGTGTAACTTAAAATGTAAGTAAATAAAATAAAAGTATCTAAATTAATGATCTCAATTTAAGTATCTAAATTAACGATGACATGTTATAAAAGAACCTTAGTGGTCAGTCAAACATTCAAACGATTTAATTAAAAATAATAATAATAATAATATAAATTAATAAACGAGCTAACGCAATTTAGATGCATTTACATTTATTTTAACAGCGCCACCTTTTCAAATATCAAACTTTATAACAGCTACTTTTGTTTAACGTTCAATTATTATTATTATTTGCTTCCACAGAATACACTCTTAAAAATAAAGGTGCTTCACGATGCCATAGAAGAACCTTTTTGTCTAAATGGTTCCATAAAGAACCTTTAACATCTGAAGAACCTTTCCGTTTCACAAAAGGTTCTTTGTGGCAAAAGAAGGTTCTTCAGATTATAAAAAGGTAAGAAAGAGATGGTTCTTTAAAGAACCTTTGACTGAATGGTTCTTTGTGGAACCAAAAATGGTTCTTCTATGGCATCGCTTGAAGAACCGTTTGAAGCACCTTTATTTTTAAGAGTGCAGTTTATCATTATAAGGGCACGCGTACAGCGTCACGACCACCCGCACTCGGCTGCGTTCACAATGGAACGGACACCTGCGAGGATAAAACTCAAGGGGCATTCTGCTAGAACAGGGATCCTCAAATCTGGCCCACGAGATCCACTTTCCTGCAGAGTTTAGCTCTAACCCTAATCAAACACACCTGAGCATGCTAATCAATGTCTTCAGGATCATTAGAAAATCACAGGTAGCTGAGTTTGATGAGGGTTGGAGCTAAACTCTGCAGCGCATTGGACCTCCAGGGCAAGATTTGAGGAACCCTGTGCTAGAACATTGATGCAAAAACATGTTTATATTAGAACAGCGTCTTGTTCTTGCCGTGCAGCTTTAAAAATAGCCGTCTCTCGGTCAACATCATTTAACTGCGCCAGCTGGTAATACAGATGCTCGACTTGGACGCGAACACTAGGATTTTTGCCAGAAGTCAACATCACTGGGTGCTGTAAAAGGCAGCTTCATTAATGCATCAGTACCTCTTTTTTCTTCTGACCTCCTCCAGACTGAAGACATAGCAGCAGAATTAACAATATGGATGCAAACAGCAGGTTGAATGGAAATCCCTTGAATACCACCGCCATGATGGAAGATGCTCTTGTCGCATCAGTACTGCTGCGCGCTTTGATTGGCTACAATCGCCTCCAATCAGAGGCCACATGATTGCTTTGTGGGACTTGTAGTATTTGTCGGGGATTTCAAAATGCATGAAATAACAAAGGGAATACCATGTAAAATCCTTCTAAATGATTCAGGAGTAACTGTGTAAGTCATTCAGAATTATGTATATTTTTTTTTCTTGTAAACACGTTTTAGAAATATAGTTTTGTCACAGCCTTAGTACTGTAGTAAATGAGGAAGATGAACATGTTTGTACATTGCCTATAGCTGTTTCTCCAGTTCCTGCCAATGGGGGGCAAACCCAAAAAGTGTTTTCTATACTTGTATGCATGACATGGCAAAAACGAGAAATTTCAACATTTGAAATGCTTATTTAATGTTTCTTAGGGTTAAATAATGTGTTATTTATAATATTACAATGAATAAATAATAATGATAATTATAAAATACCAAAATTACTGTGGTGAAATAACTCTTTTACGGTAAAACCTACAGATCTAAAAAGTGGTATAGGTCAAAATCGGTTGGTTTATTGTCATTTCTTTCTTGCGACGTATAAGATTAAATAGCAAATGCCTCACTGTGAAGAATATACAAGTAGCCTACATGGTAGAAGATGTATTATTATGATTAGTATTATGATATTGATCGCATATTATGTTTCCTGTTTCTTTGTCATAATACATCTTCGAGTTGTTTTACTCAAGTAGCAGCTGAGAGGGCACTAGGGTAATAGAAAGCATTAAAATGTGGAGTCCAGCTATTTACAGCTTCTTGCATTTGATTGTGAGAGAAAATAATGTCCTTGTAACACAAATTGCCTAAAGGTTAAATGCTATGACTACTACAGTACGCTTGCATGCTCTGATGCTTGCACGTATGTATATGAGTGTAAAAGAAGATAAAATGTGTATGCATGACAGATTAAAAAGATGCATGTTGAATTGCTATTCAAGTAAAACATTAGCCTGTCATGTAATAATTGTAAAAAGACATATTACTGTATATCTTAAGAACAGCATGTTCTTAGATGACATAAATAACCCATCAGCCATATTAAGTTATTCTTTCATCATTTTTTATTATAGCTCACGTACAAGTCAAGTGCATGGTTGGTCTGTTCCATTTCCCCCTAAGGACCTGACTCACTCATACCTCTAGCAAAGGATGTCTTTCATTACGGCCAGACAGGGTAAAGATGTTATTCACCACACAAATGTATGTGGCAAATGTCAGACTAAGTCATTTTAATACCTTTATTCATTTAATGTTGCAATCATTAAATTGTTTAGATTCTCTTTCATCAGTCTACAAGTGGTCCTGTTTTGAGAACGATAACATGTCTGACTCAGATTTAATAGGCTATTATGAACACATGGGCATGTTTTGCAGGTGTTCATAAAATGAATATGAATACAATTTCTAAGTTTACCTTAAAGGAATAGTTTGCTCAAAAATGAAAATTTGTTAAAAATGTACTCACCCTAAGGCCATCAAAGATATAAAGGAGTTTGTTTCTTCATCTGAACAAATTTGGATAAATTTAGCATCGCATCACTTGCTCACCAAAAGATCCTCTGCAGTGAATGGGTGCCGTCAGAATGAGAGTCCAAACAGCTGATAAAAACATCACGATAATCCACAACTAATCCACAGGACTCCAGTCCATCATTTAACATCTTGTGAAGTGCAAAGATGTTTGTTTGTAAGAAACAAATCCATCATTAATGCATTATAGCTTTAAACTTTTGTTTCTCATATAAAAATATCCATAATCCATAATAATGCTTCCTCTAGTGAAAAAGTCCCTATTCTCCTCTCACATAAAAATCCACTGACATTTTTTTTTAACTGTTTTGGACTGTTTTCACCTTGTAAGGTGCTTGTTCTGTGCATATTTCTCCCCTGATACTGACAAGACTACTTTTTCACTGGAGAAAACAATTTTATGAGTAGAGGACTTGTAATTTAGACTGGAAAAAAATGGTTTGAAGTAAAAAATGTCTTTATTACAAATACACAGCTTTTTGCTTCACAAGACATTAATTGAGGAACTGGAGTCGTGTGAATTACTTATGGATTATTGTGATGCTTTTATCAGGTCTTTGCACTCTCTTTCTGACGGCACCCATTCACTGCGAAGGATCCATCAGTGAGCAAGTGATGTAATGCTAAATTTCTCCAAATCTATTCCAAAGAAGAAACAAACTCTCGAGTAAATGTTTAGCAAATTTTCATTTTTAGGTGAACTATACCTTTACTAATCTTTCTCACACACAGACACGCAAAAGGCGAGACAGACAGCCTCAGATGAACATGACATACATTTAGTTGAACCTCATCCAGTCATCCAGGACCAAAATTTGCAAGACAGGGGATGATGCATGCTTTCCATTTATCTAGGACACAATATTTAAACCTACATACCTACATATTGTGTGTCTCTCGTAGCCTTCCCCGACTGCATGTGAATATCCCTCTCACACAGACATGCTTGAACACACACGATTTGCTGTTGAGCTGTTCCACTTGAAATCTGTCTCACTGTCGCTTCAGCTCACTTTATGGTGGGCTGTTAATTTGGGTCCTAGACTGCGAGTTGACGTCACCGGAGCTGGGGCTGGCACAATATACCCAGCTGAGGTCAGTTGCGTATGTAAACTCTATGCCAAGGAATGATTAATTGCGCAGTAGCACAATGAAAAAAAGATCCTCAATGCAAGCCCTGCCTTTGGAACAATGATTTCAGCTGTAATACTGCTGTGTAGGTTATTTTTAGAGCACTTTTTAATGTAATTTTCCCATTTCTCTTTTTTTAAGCTATACAATTGTCAGTTTATTTATTTATTTTGTGTTATCATAATAAATATAGTATATAGTATATAATAATATAGTAATTATAATAAAAATTATTTTATTTAAAAATGTAATATTTACAAACATTATTTTTACTGTAATTGCACACATTATGTTTTTTTATATATATAAATATCTCCAAAAAGTTATAAGGTAATACATTAGCTAATTTTTTCCAAACATTTTACACATATTGTTTTTTTTTTACATCGTAAGGTAACTTACAATGAACCGACGATTTGCAGTAGCATTTTTATATTATTTACCAACACTTTAGAGTGAATATTCTGCGTTGAAATGTTAACTTCGGAAATTGTTTAAGAGGACAAGTCAACAGTATGCACTTGAGATGCAACACACACGCATGCGAATTAAAACTTAAATAGCATTGCGGATCAGCTGAGCAGCTGAGCATCTCTCTCTCTCTCCCATCGTAGCTCTAGGACCCAGGAGAATAACTCGCAGGACAGTTTATTTTTTGAGTGATGAAAATAACCTGCTCGCAGAAGACTAAGGGGACTGTGCAAGTCAACTGGCTAGTCTGCAGAGTCACCGCGCCGCCAAAGACAGAAAAAAATCTCAGAATGAGAGTCCAAACAGCTGATAAAAACATCACGATAATCCACAACTAATCCACAGGACTCCAGTCCATCATTTAACATCTTGTGAAGTGCAAAGATGTTTGTTTGTAAGAAACAAATCCATCATTAATGCATTATAGCTTTAAACTTTTGTTTCTCATATAAAAATATCCATAATCCATAATAATGCTTCCTCTAGTGAAAAAGTCCCTATTCTCCTCTCACATCAAAATCCACTGACATTTTTTTTAACTGTTTTGGACTGTTTTCACCTTGTAAGGTGCTTGTTCTGTGCATATTTCTCCCCTGATACTGACGAGACTACTTTTTCACTGGAGAAAACAATTTTATGAGTAGAGGACTTGTAATTTAGACTGGAAAAAAATGGTTTGAAGTAAAAAATGTCTTTATTACAAATACACAAAAATCCACTGACATTTTTTTTTAACTGTTTTGGACTGTTTTCACCTTGTAAGGTGCTTGTTCTGTGCATATTTCTCCCCTGATACTGACAAGACTACTTTTTCACTGGAGAAAACAATTTTATGAGTAGAGGACTTGTAATTTAGACTGGAAAAAAATGGTTTGAAGTAAAAAATGTCTTTATTACAAATACACAGCTTTTTGCTTCACAAGACATTAATTGAGGAACTGGAGTCGTGTGAATTACTTATGGATTATTGTGATGCTTTTATCAGGTCTTTGCACTCTCTTTCTGACGGCACCCATTCACTGCGAAGGATCCATCAGTGAGCAAGTGATGTAATGCTAAATTTCTCCAAATCTATTCCAAAGAAGAAACAAACTCTCGAGTAAATGTTTAGCAAATTTTCATTTTTAGGTGAACTATACCTTTACTAATCTTTCTCACACACAGACACGCAAAAGGCGAGACAGACAGCCTCAGATGAACATGACATACATTTAGTTGAACCTCATCCAGGAATAACAGGCCAAAATTTGCAAGACAGGGGATGATGCATGCTTTCCATTTATCTAGGACACAATATTTAAACCTACATATTCTCTGCGTGTGTGTCTCTCGTAGCCTTCCCCGACTGCATGTGAATATCCCTCTCACACAGACATGCTTGAACACACACGATTTGCTGTTGAGCTGTTCCACTTGAAATCTGTCTCACTGTCGCTTCAGCTCACTTTATGGTGGGCTGTTAATTTGGGTCCTAGACTGCGAGTTGACGTCACCGGAGCTGGGGCTGGCACAATATACCCAGCTGAGGTCAGTTGCGTATGTAAACTCTATGCCAAGGAATGATTAATTGCGCAGTAGCACAATGAAAAAAAGATCCTCAATGCAAGCCCTGCCTTTGGAACAATGATTTCAGCTGTAATACTGCTGTGTAGGTTATTTTTAGAGCACTTTTTAATGTAATTTTCCCATTTCTCTTTTTTTAAGCTATACAATTGTCAGTTTATTTATTTATTTTGTGTTATCATAATAAATATAGTATATAGTATATAATAATATAGTAATTATAATAAAAATTATTTTATTTAAAAATGTAATATTTACAAACATTATTTTTACTGTAATTGCACACATTATGTTTTTTTATATATATAAATATCTCCAAAAAGTTATAAGGTAATACATTAGCTAATTTTTTCCAAACATTTTACACATATTGTTTTTTTTTTACATCGTAAGGTAACTTACAATGAACCGACGATTTGCAGTAGCATTTTTATATTATTTACCAACACTTTAGAGTGAATATTCTGCGTTGAAATGTTAACTTCGGAAATTGTTTAAGAGGACAAGTCAACAGTATGCACTTGAGATGCAACACACACGCATGCGAATTAAAACTTAAATAGCATTGCGGATAAGCTCAGTATGCGGGTAAGAGTCTCTCTCTCTCTCTCTCTCTCTCTCTCTCTCTCTCTCTGTCTCTCTCCCTCCCCCCTCGTGGCTCTAGGACCCAGGAGAATAACTCGCAGGACAGTTTCTTTTTTGAGTGATGAAAAGAACCTGCTCGCATCTCCACGCAGAAGACTAAGGGGACTGTGCAAGTCAACTGGCTAGTCCGGAAAGTCACCGCGCCGCCAAAGACAGATAAATTCACCTACAATCCACTCGAGGAAGATCTTCCCCCTTTTTCTTCCATCCCTCCCTCCTCAGACTCCCTCTCCCAGACACAGAGTCCGTATTCAGCGCACTGGGACTCGGCTGGAGGAGCGCGTTTGGATACGGGAGGTTTCTGGAGATCACCAAGTAGGGCAGCGGCGGAGTGCGCCCTGTTTAATCAAACGATCAATCAGTCAATCAATCAATACATCAGCCGGATCACAGCAAGGAGCTGACAGCCTCCTTCTCATCCACCTGCTCGAATCGAACCGATTACATTCAATATACCGCAAAAGGTTGATTTGATAGACTGACTAACCAGGCTTGCTGCAAATGTGCCATTCGCGCGCTCAACGCTCTCAATGACAACACGGTCTCTTACTGACGGAAAGACTTTTGCCTTTGGAGAGGAAAAAGGAGAGGGACGCGCAAGTCTGTTTATGTCACGTTACTGCTGTTGGGACACTCTGAGTGACTAGCCACATTTCAAATAGGCTATTGAATAGTTGAGGCTGTCGCTGGAGTCGTGATCAGCGGGAATGAGACTGAGGGAATCCGCCGCAGCTCGGAGAACTGGGCTGGCTTTCGCTCGGGAACTACAAGGCTAGATATACAACTTTTGTGTTCGACTCTATCTTTCGATATGGAGCGATCGGCATCGCTGGACATCGAGGCGCTGAAGGTGAGTTGCTGATGTGACAGCGTATAGTGTGTGTCTGGGGCTCAGTGCGCGGTGGTGGTGGGGTGCTGGATTTTGTGCGTGGGGTGCATTTCAATAACCCTCGTTCAAGTTGCGGCCATTAAAGGCACAGCTGCCGATGTCTGGGGCTGCTGTTAAAGCTTCTTGATCACCTGTCAATACGCAAATAGTTCGCGTATTTCGCTAACAAACCATACATGCAGCATGGATTTCTGAAGAAGAAGAAAAAAAAGAGTATTTCCTCCGATCAACCCCTTCCTCGATCGGCTTCCCGCTCCAGGCTTTTCCATCGCGTGCATCCTCATTTGTCCATATGCGATGGAATTTCTTCAAAGCAACTTTTGAACTCGCGAGATTCGTATCTTATTGCTCAGTGTTTATGTTCGTGCGTTTTCACAGAAGAGATAAGAAGTCCCGCTGAGGGATTGTGTGTTTCAGCACCTCTGGCAGTGGACAGCTCCACAGTTCAGACTAGAGAACAGCTGGATGGGAGATTTGTGTGGCCAGTACTGCACTGTAAAATGGTAAATGTTGGGTAGCAACTGTGGTTGCTAGAACTTTACCGGGAGAAATCGAGCGATGATGATACAAGCATGATTGGAGGGTATTTTGATGATTGTATTTTTACAGTTCCCAACTGTGTCATGTATTTATGTAACAGTATTATACGAATGACTTATTAGAGCTATGAAAATCTGTTACTGTACGACGTTTTGTTGGTAACACATGTGGATCAATGGAAAGCCAAGATTACTTAAAGTTGGTCTCCAGAGACTGTGGCCAATAATAAGTACAGACAAAACACCATCAGGGTAATGAAACTGACACTGACATAATGCAAAAAGCATTAACTAAGCAACATAAAACACTCCACTGAATATAACTGATGACAAAATAAAAACAAACTAACCTTTTAAACCTGTTAAAAGTGATGGTTTGCCAGGGAATTCCAGGAATCCTCCTTTCTCCTTATATATCATTGAAAATGATGTCATTTTACCACATATTATAAGATTTTTATTATAAGAATTAACAGATTTTTGCTTTACAAATGTAACATTCTTTTTCTATTAAAACGTTTGTCAGTTATTTCACCATAATCGGCATACTATTATAGCTTTTTATTAATATCATTTATTAATTAGTTTTATTTTAATTTTAGTAAGTTTGTTGTTTTTTTGACATTATTATTATTATTATTAAAATAGGTCAGTGCACTAATTAATGCACTAAAACTAAATCAAAATGTTGTTTTGGCAACTAGCTTAAATAAAATATGCTTTTTCATATGTTATTTCAGTTAAAGTTTATTTTATTTCAAGTAATGGAAATTTTTTCTATGGTTTTATTTTTTGTTACAGTAACTATAATAAACCTGATGGTGATCTTGGTGCTTGTGTAGTGCTCTCTCTCTCTGTTTCTCTCTCCGCTTCCCCAGACCCACATAGAGCGAAAGAGATCGTGAACGAATCTACAGAACAGATCTAGCAGCAACATTTCAAGTTTGTTACCATTTGATTGACATCTGTCATCAAGTGATTTGCATCTCTCCATATAATTCACTTGATTTCTGTATAGTATGTATCTTTATTTATTAAATGAGCGATTCTCAAAAGCACCATTTCAACTATCCATCAAATACAAGTTCTTTTATTTAATGATTCTGTGTCTTTGGCCTAGGGAAACCAGGAAAATCACCACATACTACATACCAACATTATACAGTATAGAAAAACTACAGTATATATGCAAATTTCAATTAATTTATCAAGAGCTTCATATAACAGTGATTACATATAACAGTAATTATCTCTAATTAAATGAACAACATGTACTTGATATGTAATTGCTTTGTGGAGCTATTTGTAATTGCACATTCATCTTGTTATTACTTTTCTAATGAATCATGATAACATGTAAACATGTTACATGAATTCGGTGAAGTATCACCAGAGGCCCCTTTTCATTATACAACAGGACAATAATAGATTTTGAGATAGAGGAGTCATTAAAAACAGTGTTGATAAGGCAAACAATTCTCTGTCCTTAACAGGGTTGTTCAGCGATAGTTTTAATTAAACTGGCATCTCTGGTTTGCCTCTTATCTGGAGGCATATGTGTCCTATGAATTCAGACGCTGATGAAATGCTTTTCTTAATCTCTTGAAGTGTCATTTTAATTTACTGCCAATCCTTTACCACCTCTGTGAAAGTTCCTTCAGAAGGGGCTGAAAAATGCTTGGGTTGGACCGCAAACTTTGATGACAGATTTAAAACTTAAGCGAGAAATACATTAAAAAGTGTGCCAACCTTCACTTCATTGGTTTTAAAAGTGATAGGTCACCTCAAAAAATACATTTAGTTACTATTTACTCACCCCCTTCTTTATTCTAAGAAGATATTTTGAAAAATATTTCAGTGTTTTTTTGTCATACAATGAAAGTCAACTAGATCCAGTCTTGTGTTGGACCCCATTGACTGTTGTTGTACACTATAAAAAAATTTTTTTTCAAGTTCCAAATTGTAAATACAACAAAGATTCTTGCAGTACATTTTACAAGAAAACAAAATGTCAGTCTTTCAAAATTTCACATTTATTTAGTACGACCGTACATCCTCATTTTCCTGGACATGTCCTGGCTGGAAATTCTAAATTGCCTAAAAAGTCTAGGTTTTCTAAGTTTAGTTTTCCTCTTGTTTTCATACTTGCTGAAGGTAATGATTGAAAAGTAGTTTGACCAATAGTGTGAAGGCATTGTACATCGACCAATCATGGCATGTGAGAAGGTGGGATCTACAGAGAACAGTCAAAGCAACGCAGATAAGCATTACCCATGTAATGTATGAGGGCTGTAGAGAGACTGGCAATAGACTGGAACTGGAAATTTTAGGCAATTTAGAAATCCTAGCAGGACATACAGTATCTGGGTAAAAAGGTCACCATGCATGTAATTCACTGTGTTACTAGCCATTTCTTTGTAATCAATTGTAAAAATCACAAGTAATTTCTGAGTGAAAATAATTTATATACTAAATTTTTGTTCAGTGTAGGGGCAAAAACTTATTTTGTATTCAACTCTGCTTTGCAAAATCAGGGTAAAATGTAATCATTAGAAAGATTATTTATGTATATATAATCCCAACTGAATCTGACATAGTGGTAATGGCCTTTTAAGGGATTTTTTTTGCTCAAACTGTAATACACACACCAATTTTTCATAACCCCCCCCCCCCCACACACTTAACTCTGTTGGTTGAGTCATTCTTATTTGGAAACCAAATGGACAGCTTGCTTTGGTCTTCAATGTCAGCACTCAGCACGCTGATCCTGGACCGGCCAGTAAAAGCTGTGGTGAGCAACAGACCCACTCAATAGCTCTAATAGCATCACAAATGGCCGTAATCCATCTTCTCTTAAGTTTGCTGTGCTGGTCCGAGTTTGAGTGGCAGATGAAGGCCCCATCGGTGTCCTGATCCCCTCAGTAGACTCTGTGCTTCGAGTATCGAGGTCCTTACCAAGCTTTCATTTCCATCGACCCAGTGGGAAAGGGCAGTCCGATTACAACGCAACTCTCAGTAACAGCAGTATCAAATGATTAATATATATTATAGCTGAAGGACAGAAGAATAAAAGAGTTGTGTTAAACATTTCCCCCCAGATAGCCTCGAGTGTGTTACAGGAAAGAAAGGGAGCACTTCAGTGTGTCACCTGAACAGGTGATGTTAAGAAAAGGTTAACATCACCAAAGAAGAAAACAGTGCTGGCGATTAACTGGTTCATAATGCGAGACATGGTTTGGACATTACAGCAGTTCAAATCTATTGTTTTGATGTAATTTCGATTTAACATGCTTCCTCTCGTATTACAAAGAAGAAAATGAGCTCTGCTTTAATTGCGGTTTAATTTACACCAGAAATCACTGACCTTAATCTATTACTGCACACATTATAATTACAATTGCAATATCAGAAAAGCTCCGCTAATTGCAGGCATTGTTTTACCAATAGGTGGCTATGGTAACCAAAGCTCTCATGTTTGGCAGGATGGACTGTTTGTTTGAGTAAACCACATTTGCATAGATTAAAGCATCCATGTTTTTAAACCCAACTCACATTGTGTGAGTTTCTGCTGTAGCTGATTGGATGGTTGTGCAGACTGACCCTCACAACAATACACTCCAAATGCCTGAGGATTGTGAGAAACAACAGCTAGTTCTGCAAGTATACACATTATAATGCTCACCAAACAAGCCTTTATGCTGAGACTATTCCAAGTTTCACTTGAAACAGAGGCACAGATCTTAAATCACAAATACTAAGAAAAGTTGTGATGGGCACTTTCAAAGTATTGATTTGTGAAGCGTCGAAACCTTTGGAATCAAACCAGTGGATTGGAGCGTGTATCAATGCCATGTGATTTCAGTAAACAAGGCTTTGTTACTTCATAACCGTTTCTAAATGTTTCAAAATGTCAAAGGTTTGCCGCTATAGGGGGAAATCTCAGTGAACCTATGTCTGTGTTTTTTACCTAATCTCAGATGAGTTCTATAAATTTGTAGACATTTTTAAAGACAAATTTGTATATTAAAAAAATAAGAGTAGTAGTTAATAGTCTCTTATTGGTCTGTTTAACCAAGCCCTCCTTAAAGCAAACAAAACAAGCCCCACAAATTAATAAGAGAACACATATTATACAGACACTTCAAATTGATGATTTGTAACTGCATTTAGTAAATTAAACTTTCAATAAAACATTTGCAGTTGATGTGTAAAAAGGTGTTTTTATGCATGTTTAACCGGAGGTTTTGATGCATTTACACAATTTTGACTAGCAGGAATCATCAGCACGTGGTGCTTCAAGCACTTCATAACAGCAAATTATTTTGTGAAGCAATTGATTCAAAGTGTCAAAAATATTTGCCTCTTACATCACTAAAAGAAAGGTGTGTTAATTTAAAAACTCTTAGTTAAAACAAAACAACAACATAGACCCTTAATATTTAATACATAAACCACAATAGTCACAGTCAATAAAAACATCTTTTTTTATTGAAAGTGTAAGCTATTAACTGCAGTTAACAAATCATCTACGTACATTAAACATCAAGAGACTGTATAATATTTATTTGATTCAATTGTAAATTGTATTTCTTATTTAGTTTGTTTTATAAATAACTTTGTTAATCAGGCCAATAAGAAACTTTTAATCAGGCCATTAAGAAACTATTAACTCTTCCAATATACAAATGTGTTATTAACAAGGTCTACAAATTTATAAAAATACATAGACACTGGTTCATGGGCTCCCTGAGATGGCAAACCATTAAAATGTGTAAATGTTTCCAAACCATTATGACATAGCACAGCCTTGTTGACTGAAATCATGTGACTTTGGCAGTTGCTGCTCCGAATCACTGAAGATTTGTAAAAAAAAAAAAAAAAAAAAGCAAACAGTACTCAGAACTGTGAATGATAAAATTGCTAACAGAAAGTTGTAGTCATTCTAAATTTATTGTGTTTGTTGTCAGAAAGAGACATTCTGTGAACATTTACGCTAGTTGACAAAGCTCGAAAAGTTTCCTCAACTGTTTTAGTGCACAGCTAAACATCTTAGTTGTGTATTTCGGTCCAAAATGAGAAAAGTCACAAATCTCTTGCATCATGATGTCGATGATATTTTGAGTTTCCTCAACTCTTTTTTTTCTTGAGGAGAGGGACAGCTCTGTTGCAATAATCTCCCACTGTGCGGCTACAACTGGGCAGTGACAAGATAATAGCAGCTTCGAATGGTCACAGAAAGAACTGGGAAGAGAGAAGGGAGAGAAAGAGAGAGAAATGCCCACTCTAGGTTCTAGGCTGATGGGCCACATCATGAGCCAAATGAAGTGAGTGGCACGGTGAGATGGGCCGTATGCCTGCCGTAAAAGCAGCTGCATTACAGAGTGACAGAAGATACCACAGGCCAGACTGTTCTTTCTATCGTTCTTTCCATCTCTGTTCTTTATTTGAAACTTCAATTCAATTATATTTCTCATTCTCTTACTCAAACTCTCAGTAACTCGCTTTCTCTGCACCTCTCACTTCTCAGCTTTAATACCCCGTGACCCCTCATTGTCTCTCTCGCTTTGCTTTTTCGACTTTACATCTGCCTTGACCCCTCTGGAGAGCATACACTATTAGCATTGGTCTTCGGTCATTTCTATTTCAAATAATTAACTAAGGGAATGACAAAGATACGTATCAAAATGCAAGGTGCCAATGCAATTAACCTGCACATTCAAACAGCAAATTCACTCTGCTCTTCTTTAGGTTTTTTCTTACCTTGAAAGACCATGCATACACAGTACTTTTCAAATGATTAATTTTAATCATTTTAACCTTCTGTCAATGGATCTGTCAGTCAGTCAAGTCCCAGAGCATTTATTAATATTTTTAGAATATTTTTTTTCTTCATAAAAGCAGAGAAATGGTTAATTGCAGCCATTTAACATTATATTTAACAGCCAGAAGTTTACTTTGACCTAAATCGGCATATGATCAGATTTCTGTTTTTGTTTATCATATATCATTAACAACAATTACAGAAAATGATCAGAGTTTTACCAACCTTAGTTTAAATAAGGAATAAATAAATAAATATATTACAAAAGACGCACAAACATATTACAACGAATAGCACAATTAACAAATGAGTAAATGGAGAAATAGTCCCTAATATACCCAAATATTTGCTATTAAAGTAAATACAATAAAATTACTGGCTAAAAAGCACTATATTTAATGATAATAATTAAAAGAAATGTGTGTGAGAGCTAAATATTTACTAATAAAGTTCATTTTTTAACTTCAAATTTAATGCACATTTATTTTCCAGCTAAATAAAAGATCAAATCTAGTTAAAAAGTAAACACCTATGATTTATATATCTTCTCAATATTGCAGCAGTATTGAAGTATCATCCAAAACCAAAGAAAGAACACTGTCATTTTACACTTACAACTTGGCTCATGCTGCACCTGATTAGTGGCCACTGAAGATCTGAACACAAGACTTCTGGCACATTAAAGTTTAGTCCGTTTCCAAAAAATAAACGGATTCTCCCTCTACTGGTGTTATGTGACCATGTCTTGTAGGTCTTTATTTTCAAGAAGCAAGTGGGAAAGAATTGAGTGAAAGCCTGAGATTTAGGCCTACAATCGCACAAGAGGAGTTAATGCAATGCAATTATCTCATCGAGGCCACTAGCATGCTGAGCGTGCCAAATTCACTCACTATTACACACAGTCATTACACACGGACTGGAGCTGCATTCCTCTGCTGTAAATTCACACATGGTTCCTCAGAGAGCTGTGAGGTGTTTACATTTCCGTAACTCTGCCATGACTCTTCATTACCGTAATTCTCATCCCAACATTTCCTTGTTAGAAGTGTGCTGCCATGATGACAGTGCAAACGGCTGTGGGATTACAATCAAGTTTGGCCAATAGTGTACAAGTGGATTTTTCAGTCATGATTCCACTCTTGACCTCATTACAAGCTGTTTAGATGAGAAATTCTGTTAATTTATCAACTGTTTGAGCAGTTGGAGTTTGATGTACCACAATGGGAGCATAAAAGTACTTATTTCGGTTGGGTCTTGACACTGACTTTAATTGTTTTACCAGTGTTTTTGGATAGTCAAATATTTTTTTATTCAGAGTATCTCCCAATTGTACTTGTTACCAACCTGTGGATGCTGCAAACTAAAATGATTTCTCTCTCTGGCGGAGTCTGCATTCCTCCACTGTTGCTGAAGTTTGGTTCTCTCACATTGTAGCGTTAGCTGACAATAACCATGGCAATAGCAAAAAGCGCAAGGCATGATTCCGGCGAAGTATCTGGAGGAGAAGGTAATTAAACACTGTATTTTAGATACACATCTGCTTCTTTTATTGTCTTTCTTTTGGTTGACTTTCGAATAGACTGTCAAGAGATCCGTTGTCCTTTGGTGTTTATCAAACAACTGGCTTAAAAGAAACTTTGCTGATATGGGCCACCTTCTCATCCCAGGAATGGCTGGCTGGCGGGGTTGTTTTGTGTTGCATTTGTTGCCTGCAAACTAAAATGATTTCTCTCTCTGGCGGAGTCTGCATTCCTCCACTGTAATGTTGCTGAAGTTTGGTTCTCTCACATTGTAGCGTTAGCTGACAATAACCATGGCAGTAGCAAAAAGCGCAAGGCATGATTCCGGCGAAGTATCTGGAGGAGAAGGTAATTAAACACTGTATTTTAGATACACATCTGCTTCTTTTATTGTCTTTCTTTTGGTTGACTTTCGAATAGACTGTCAAGAGATCCGTTGTCCTTTGGTGTTTATCAAACAACTGGCTTAAAAGAAACTTTGCTGATATGGGCCACCTTCTCATCCCAGGAATGGCTGGCTGGCGGGGTTGTTTTGTGTTGCATTTGTTGCGGAGCTATCTGATATTTGGGGCTTCAGATGTTCTGTTTTCTGGATGTGTTTTTCTTGGGCCCCTTGATGTATCTTTTTGATCTCTGTGGTAAGGCAGTCCGCCTCGGCTTTGCTTCCACGACTAATGTCCGGCTTAAGATTATTTTATCCGCCTTGAAAAGCCTCCATTTGATGTTTACAATTCTATTATGTTTTTGAGAAATCAAAATAAAAACAAAAGACAAGCAAGCAAGCAAAATCACCCAAGCAACAATGACAACAACAAAGAGATCTAGCGCTTCTCCTGCAGAGCGGAGACCGGGCACAAAGAGAACGCCATTTTCTAAACAAAACGGCTAAATAAAACAGACATTCAAATCGGATTGCTTTTCAGACAGACAATCTCCTGTAGGCAGTTCTGTAAGACGAATCAAGGACAAAAACAGAAACTACTTCTGACAGTTCACTTGTTAAGATGTTTTATCGCTTTTTGAAATGTCCCCTTTTACTTAGCAGGTTTCAATGTTAACTTTTTTTTTCCTGTTCTGGTTGACATTAAAAATATGTCTGGTGCAGAGTCCCATAGGCAATAGTTTTTGATGAGGCAATGATTCATCATCACTTTTCTAGGGGGAGAAAAAAGCTTTCATTTGTATTCTTATATAAAGCAAGGAATCATTCAGAATCATTGCTGATCGCTACTTATGCAGAAATGATATAAAATAACAATAATTAAAAAACAAATGACAAAATCAATGTTTCTTTCTTGTCGTTTTCTAGTAAATTCTAAAAGCAGATAACACACACACACACACACACACACACACAGGTTTGTTTTTATGGTTTATGAGGACTCTCCATAGGCGTAATGGTTTTTATACTGTACAAACTATATTTTCTATTGCCCTACACCAACCCTACCCCTAAACCTACCCCTTACAGGAAACTTTCTGCATTTTTAGAATTTCAAAAAAACTAATTCTGAATTATTTATAAGCCTTTTGAATTTGTCCTCATAAATCACATTCTCGTTGTAATACCTATGTCATACCCATGTTATTATACAGATTTGTGTCCTCATAAACCACATAAACACACGCACACACACACACACACACACAGAGATACATCATTTAAAATACATCATTTACAATTTAATGCACAAAAGAATACATATAAAATTAAATTATATAATAAAATTAAACTGCATTACATTTATATAATTTATCTTTCTTATTATAATTTAATTTATTAATTTTTCAAGTTATTTGCTTTAGTGCTTAATAAAGTCGGAAAAGTATTTATCAGGCATATCCCAGTCTTTAGGATTGTGGTCTTTAGACCAGAATGGTATATATTTTATAATTACTGTAACGACAAATACAGTCTTCTTTAGAAGAGTTCAGTTGCTTACAGTAAGGTCAATTTTTTGAAGAATTTCAAAGTTTAGCCTGGAGTGTTGCCCTGTGTGTAATTAATTGAAGTGGCTGCTAGTGGAACATCTTCTCTATTCATTGAAGCTTGAATTTGAAATATAGAAAATCGTTGTCTTTTGAAATCAGACAAAGATGCCATTCTAAGTCATGTTCTTTGATGTGTAATAGATTTTCGACAGGTTTCTCTGATTGGTCTTCGCAATAATACTTTTTTTTTTTTCTTCATCTGCCTTAGCATTGATTTCTCTGGTACATGAAAAGTTCCCCTAACAAAGCCCTGCTGCTTGATGCTTTAGTCATGAAGTCCAGCAGTCAAGATAATGTCAAGGAGCAGAGAACAATGGATCCTAACACAGCACAAAATATAGACCTGTGAGAGTTCCAGTGCATTAATTTGAATTATCATGAATTATCATGAATCACAAATTTGTATTTGGGTCATTATCAGAGATATAAGTCAAAACCATTCTCTGTGCTGTAATCTGCTTTTCAGTGGAGACAGAAATACTGAGACAACCTGCAGATAGACGGTGGATTTTATATGTACAAAGAAACAGCATACACATTAGTTTACAGTATTTATGTAGGATTCATTATATGTTTGTCATGGGTCAGTTCACCTGTAATTTGATAAAAGCCTAATCAATTATCGTCAAACTAAATTATTAGGTCATTTTACACCATATTTTGTGTAGTTTATGTTATTCCCATAAATCAATACGATCAGTTAGGGTCCACTGTCATGAATATGTCATTATCACAATTACCATAGCTCAGTAGAAAGATCAGTGATTTACTGGCATGATAATGTAAGTGACATGATAAGTCTTTGCATTGCTAATGCATAAGTAGGTTTACTTACACCTTCAGTTACATGTCTGCTGCTTGTGCATTTTAATGTCTTTTGAATGTAAATTAGATGTATATAATCCTCTCGGTTTGTATAACTGTTTGCAGATGTAGGATTGAGCATTTGTCCTTTTGTAGACAGAGCCAACAGATTGTCAACAGATCTCTGGTCTGTACAGACTGAGTGCAGTATACTCATGCATTAAAGAATAGTGGTAAACCCTTGCTTGTTTTGAAACAATAATACAGTGGCATCTCTGAATTATTCACTGCTTACTTTACACAAAAGTAACAGTTCAATAAACAAGCAGTTAACTTGCATTTTAGACTGAAAAGTATTGTCAGATGCATTGTCTACTGTTTTTGCTCCGCCACCGAAAAGTTCCAAACGGAGCCAAAGCAGAAGCAAATGACGATTTTGAATGTATGTGTAATTATGTATTTACATAACTGATTTGTTCATCGCATCTGTCACATGACAAATGAATAAAAGGTAAGTGAAATAATTTATATATCTCATAATTAATCTTTGGCTACATTAAAATGATTCCTAATTTGAAATATGAATATGCATTTGGAATTAGGCTATTTAAAATATAACATTTTAACAAACACTTTAAATGACTTGGGGAAAAAAAAGATTACATTTTGGCGAACGAGATATAGGATGAGAATGTCTGATCCTCTTAATTAGTGTTTTTGAATGAATCGGTTGGTTTAATGATTCAATAACTCTTTACATTTTTTCCTGATTGAATCCTTTCTTTAAAAAAATCGATTGTGTGAATGATTCAGTGTCCCTTGTTGCTACTGCTGTAATGATGCAAACTGAAGAAAGGGTCACAGAGATGATATGAAATAAAATGATCATATAATATTGTATAAATTTGTTTATAATTAAAAACTGGATAGAAGTTTAGTACATATTTGAGAAGCTATTTGGGAAAGAAAAAGAGTACACTGTTTGAACTGAAAAAAAATCTTCCAATTATCTGTATAATAAGACTGATGCTGAAAACACCAAGAAGAAAATACTAGCTAATTTTGCACCAGTAGTACGTTGAATGAAAGAAAGGTTTTCTAAACATTTCATAAATATATATTTTTAAGAACATTTGCTCTTTTTGTAAACTTATGCCCACGGAGAATGTATTTTTAAAGACATCGCAAATGTGTTGAGTTTTAGAATGTATACAACTTAATTAATGCCTTGTAAGAAGTCTGCCTCATTTAATTTTGTCAATAACTAAGAAGACAAATCCAAAATGCATCGCAATAACCTCTTCTACAACATTGTGGAAGAAGGCAAGTGAAATGCTGATTATAAATACATATTTCCAACAGTGCAGAAACGCCAACAGTAAAATAATTCTAATTATTTTAGAATTTTATTTTATTTTAAACATAAATCTGTAAATAAAAATTGATTTTGTTTATACATGATGATTATTATGCTTAGAAGGATACAGTGTAAAAAGGATTTTTCAAAGTTGTAAGTAAAACAAAGATTATTGAAGTATGTTGAATAGAAAATACTTTTTCAGTCTTTCTACTTCAACGTTTCTCTGTAATCCACTGTTACTTGCAATTTCTGAGTGAAAATTGTTTTTACACCACATTATTTTCAGTGTACAGTACTATATATCAGCATTAGGTGGCCCACAAGATTTTAGAACAGAACTATTACAAAAAAATTAGCTTATTATCCAGGCATGTCAATGTTTTCATGCTTTTAATAGAAAGCAAATCCTGAATTGGTGGCCTTATGTTTCCCACGGTCACCTCAGACTATTAAGCAGGTGAAAAAGCGAGACCACACCTCAGTAGTCTTTCCTCAAAGGAAAGGGGATTCCCCCCCACACAGACTGCCATGTCATCCCTGACCACCGACATCTGGTGCCTCTGAAGAGCGGCGGGCATGAGCGTCTACTCCAGCTAGGTGTGTGTATGTGTGTGTGTGCTGGTGTCTGCAGGAGGCCGGTGTTGGGAGCCATCTGAGAAAAGGCTTCCTCTGGGAGGACAGCATTCAGACCCATTGGATCAGGGTCATGTTGATTGTGAGATTTGGACTAAGGCCCGGTGGTGCTTCACAGAGTCCCAGATGTGCCAGAACTGCCCTGTGAAAAGGAAACCAGCCGCTGTCATCATTTAACACCTTGACCGTCCATTTCAGGGTCAGATTGTTTGAGTCATTCGAGAGCTGCTTTGATATACTGGTTGGCAATTCAGCACAGCAATTAGCTCTACTTTTTATTTCTTGTTCTGTCATTTTCCCATTCCTATCTGCGGTTCAAGTATGAAGGTTCAAGTAGGTTCAAGACTGTCATGAACACTTGATGATCTGTCAGTGCCTGGACAAGAGCGGCGCCTGGGTAAACTCACATATAGAGTTTCATATAGAGTTTATTAAGAAGAGACATATGCAGTGTCTCCTTTAGAGTTGTAGACATGATGTCAGTAATGTCACAAACTGTGCTCAGATTTCCTACGATACCCACAACTGCACTCAAAAGTTAGGCACAAACATATTTCTCATCACACTGTTGTAGAAGTCTTTTTTGCTAACCATGACTGCATTTATTTGGTTACAAATACAGTAAAAACAATGATATTATGAAATATTATTAAATTTCAAAATATTTTAAAAGTGAGGGAAAAGATTAATTTCAGCAGTCATTACTCCAGTCTTCATTCTCACATAACCATTAGGAAATCATTCTAATTTGCTGATTTGGTGCTTAAGCATTTCTTATTATTATCATTGTTGAAAACAGTTGTGCTATTTAATATTTTTGAGGAAACAGTGATACATTTTTTTTCAGCATTCTTTGAACAGAAATTTAGAAATAATAAAAAAAAAAGTTTTTTGAAGTTGTAAATAAAATGATTAAAAAATATTGGAGTACGTTTCACACCCCAGATGTGCCAGAACTGCCCTGTGAAAAGGAAACCAGCCGCTGTCATCATTTAACACCTTGACCGTCCATTTCAGGGTCAGATTGTTTGAGTCATTCGAGAGCTGCTTTGATATACTGGTTGGCAATTCAGCACAGCAATTAGCTCTACTTTTTATTTCTTGTTCTGTCATTTTCCCATTCCTATCTGCGGTTCAAGTATGAAGGTTCAAGTAGGTTCAAGACTGTCATGAACACTTGATGATCTGTCAGTGCCTGGACAAGAGCGGCGCCTGGGTAAACTCACATATAGAGTTTCATATAGAGTTTATTATTTTTTCAGTGCAGTTTAAACTGAATTATTTTGAAATTTAATGCATCCTTGTCAAATAGAAATGATAATTTATTTTTTTTATTTTTTAAGTAATGTATTTATTTAGCATATTCCTAAAACATCTTCTGGTCCATCAGTAATGAAATTCAACTAAAAGGTTCAAGTAGGTTCAAGACTGTCATGAACACTTGATGATCTGTCAGTGCCTGGACAAGAGCGGCGCCTGGGTAAACTCACATATAGAGTTTCATATAGAGTTTATTAAGAAGAGACATATGATCGATGTTAGTCATAACATAAGCAAATGCATCATCTCGACACAGCTCTTTGTCTCTCAGGATTTACTTCAGACCTTCGAAGTAATTTCAACAAAAAGCACAAAGCAAAGCCTGGCATATAAACTATATTAAACTATACGGTGTCTGGCAGATGCTTTTATTCAAAATGACTTCAAAGTGCGTTCCCTGAGAATTGAACCCATGCTCTAACAGCTGAGCTACCTTTGCCGAAATGTCCAGATTATGGATCAATCATCAGAAAATGGAGCAATGTCAAGACCCTGTGCTTCTGAAGAGCATCAATACAGATAATACTGTACTTCAGCATCAAGGACCTTCTGATGTTCACCCAAATCTGCTTGATGTAAGAGTGCATTTGGTTGGTGTAGGCTTTAAACAGTGGTCCAGGGAAGAGGTTTTCAAACTGCTGTCTGCTTAAAATTTGAGGGGGGAAATATATACAAAATTTACTTTTAGGGCTGTCAAAGTTAACATGTTAAGATATTTAATAAATATATACACACCTTGTAACATTATTTATTTAATTGTTTTTAATTAATGATTGACAATATAATTGTTTTGACAATGACAATATAAAAGTTATTTAATTTTAGAAACAACATGTCGACTTTATTAGAGCTTTCTTATTTTTTCCTCACACTGTATAAAAATTATTATATTATATATTTTTTTCATATTTTGGGAAGATGGTCATCATATTTAGGGGTCCTTGTCATTGAATAGATAAAAAAGAGTATATAGCATAGATTATAATTTATGTGAACTCCACTATGATTGATGTAAAAAAGAAATAACTAACTTGTGCAGGTGAACCTTTATTGATGCTGAATAATTTGACTATTATAAATTAAGAAAAACAAATAGCGTAGCACCAAACACATGTCTAGGATAAAAAAAGGTAAACACCCCTTCAGGTGATTAGATCCAAATACAAGTAAAAATGAAGATCAACAGATATTTGGCCTTTATCTATATGTGTGCGGGTCTTTGTTCTTCTATTTTGACTCCCATTGAAAAATAATGCATTCCACACTGATGCTTGTCTCCACAGAAACTGAATGTTTTCAGTGAGCAGCTTGCATTCTGCGTATTTCTTTCAATCCATCTGGCAGACAGAGGCAAGTGTCATTCTGTGTGTTAAGTTTTGGTAGTAATAACACAGTGACAAAACATGAATAAAACAGTAAAGCTGGTGCCTTCTCCCTAGATACATTGGTAAACAGCTGCTGATAGTACTGGCAGGAGGTACCCGATTAAGAAACTGTGCCGTGGTTCAGAACCAAAAAAATGCAATGTGAAAAAAGGAGTCCAGTGGGTTTAAGGAAGGGTGTGCAATCAAACTTAGTTTTGAACTGATCAGAGTCAGTGTTTTTCCCCATTAGTGGGCATTTTTCAGTGACTGCCACTAGGTGGAGACATGTGACCATCTTGATGAGTGAGTCATTAAATCATTCGTTTAACCAATTCATTAAAAATGAAACTGCTGTCCGTTACTTAGAAATGTACAGCCAATTTACAGCGCTTTTCTTTGGAAATATTTTCATTGATGGAGCAAAAACAGACATATAAATTGTAATATTGTGATCTAAATTTATATTGTGTAATATTGTGATCTAAGTAACTTCTTGGTTATTGAACTGTTTTAGAAATAGCACAATCACACTGTTTTTTCAGGAACAATAACACTTTTTATTTTTATTTTTTAAATATCAGCTCTCTCAATGCAACCAAATCTTCTTAAAGATGTTTTTCAGGTTTTTTCATCCCTTTTTATTTTTTAAACCTTTCTCTCATGGAAGGCTGAGGCTCCAACATTACAGACATTGCTTTTATTTAATCGACAGATTATATTATAGACAGTGAGGGCCATTCACAAAGAACACGTTTTTCTGCATTTAAAAATGCAAGACGCAAGAAATGAAATGGGAAAAAAACACAAGGTCTTCAAGATGCATTTTCTTGACCTTTGAAGTTGAACTTTAACTTGAGCATAGAAAAACAATGGAAAAGCAACGCAGTGGAATGCAAAAATGTTTTCTGTGTGAACGGCTCCTAATAATTATTTTTTTCTCAAAAAATTTAAATCTATTAATTTAATTTGAGTGGCGTGTTTTTATGACATTGTGTCATGTGCGAGAAGCTGCAGAAGACGCAAGATGCAAACACAATGGTCAAAGACGTCCATCTACCGTGTGTTTACATAGAAAAACAATGTAAAGCAGTAGAATGGAAAAATGGCATTATGTGTGAATGGCCCCTAACCCTTTTTGTGCATTTCTACATTTCCAGGGAACCAAAACCATGGTTTTGCACCATATTCTTCTGTTGAGATACAGAAATGCTATAGCTGTACTTATGGACAATTTAATACTATTCCTTGACTGCTTTGAATCCATCTCGTCCTTTATCACACCCACTGTTTTACCCCTGCTGATACTCACCACATTGTTTGAGTTTTAATGGCACATCAATTTCTTTTGATCGAACAATCAAGCTCTTATTGGAGAACAGCATTCCCTAACACCCCCTATTGGATGAGCGAGACCACACTAATGTAAATCCCCATTGGAGGTCTTTACCCCAACTTCGACTCTTATTGGTGCATAACCTCCTCCGCTACATGGCAGTGCAAGTATGAATTAGAGTGCTCTTTGGTACTATTCCCTCTGTGATCCGCCTGCATTCTAATTACCATTCCGGTCTGGCAGTGAAAGCACTGACCTCAACTTAAGCAGCGACTCGAAATAGAATCTGCACGGCGTTGCTCAATGGCCCCTTGTAGCTACAGCCCACAGTTCTCTCCAGCACTCTTTTTCTGCCTGTCTTATAATCTCATCCTCCCTCTTTTGCTATCATCTGCATTGTGCATTCCTTCTTTCTTTCCAGCAGTTGCCTCATTTCCACTCTCCATACTCCCCACTATCACTTTCAACCTTTCTGTGTCTTTCTCTCCCCCTGCACTTGTCTAAGTCTTCCAATTCCCTCCTACAGAAAAGCATTATTGTGTGCTCTCTCTATTAAAATAGGGAATGTGAGCAAGAGACACAGAGCTGGTCAGAGTTAGAGAGAGCAAAGGCAGGAAGCAGCAGAAAAGAACAGCATACTCCCCCATTCTCCTCTCTAGCAGTGACAGGAAGATGAGTGGCCTTGTCGAGAAAATAAAGGTGGGAGATGCTGTGGTATAATCTACTGTCAGAAGCTTGAGAGGAAGCGATGAGAGCGAGTTGGGTGTTTGTGTGGCTCAAAGAAGATTTAAACTAGAAGCTTGGGCTGTCTTCTCAAGGAGCCAATTACTGTTTAGTAGCATCTGCATTGCTTTCTTTGTGCACATATGTGGGTTGGAGTGTATATGTTGTGTGTGATTTCTTCAAAACATTAGCTTTATTCCAAAACCTTTGCTAACACTACACTTTCAAAACAGCATATTAAAGGGGTCATATTATGCTCTTTTACAAAGTCTTGATTTTGTTTTGGGGGTGTACTAGAACAGGCTCTACTCTACATACTAGGTTGTTCGAAAAACACATTATTTTTCACATATTTTACATTATTACACAAGATTATACTCAAACCTGATGTATTGTGACCCTACAAGCACTCTCTCTCCCCCCCACACACATACACACAAATGCACAGAGCTGCTATGAATTAGTAGCAAGGCAGAAATCAAGGCATATACAAACCTTTGTTGAGTTGCTGTGGTTTAATCTACTGTCAGAAGCTTGAGAGGAAGCGATGAGAGCGAGTTGAGTGTTTGTGTGGCTCAAAGAAGATTTAAACTAGAAGCTTGGGCTGTCTTCTCAAGGAGCCAATTACTGTTTAGTAGCATCTGCATTGCTTTCTTTGTGCACATATGTGGGTTGGAGTGTATATGTTGTGTGTGATTTCTTCAAAACATTAGCTTTGTTCCAAAACCTTTGCTAACACTACACTTTCAAAACAGCATATTAAAGGGGTCATATTATGCTCTTTTACAAAGTCTTGATTTTGTTTTGGGGGTGTACTAGAACAGGCTCTACTCTACATACTAGGTTGTTCGAAAAACACATTATTTTTCACATATTTTACATTATTACAACACCTCTCTCCCCAGTCTGGCACGAACGGCTCGAATAGTTCCTGTATCAAATGAAGGCCCGCCTTATGAAATACAAAATGTGCTGTGATTGGTTAGCTGGGCCAGTGTGTGATGTGATTGGCAGCATTCGGCGCCTGGTCGGGAAATGTCATGCCCGTCAAATATTTGCGTCAAAATCAAATAAATTTGAGCGCGATTTAAACCCGGATGATTGCAATCACTCCAAGTTCGTCTGCCTTGGGAAAGCTAGCGTGTCTCCGACTCGTTGCTGTCTATTTTATAGAACATTAAAAAAACTTCCTGGCATTGTGAGACATCTTTAAATAGCTTAAAGGGTTGGTTCACCCACGGATCTGGGTCAGCGCCGCCACACGCTCGCATCATGATACTGTCATGAACACGCGTCAACAAGTGACGCAGTAGAGACGAAAATGTGGAATAAAGTCGTTATTTTTGTTTTCTTTGCGCAAAAAAGTATTCTCGTAGCTTCGTAACTTTACAGTTGAACCACTGATGTCACACGGACTACTTTGTCGATCATCTTGGTACTTTTTTGGACCTTGAATGTGGTAGTTACCTTACTGTCCATGGGAGGGTCAGAGAGCCCTCAGATTTTATCAAAAATATCCTAAATTGTGTTCCGAAGATGAACGAAGGTCTTACGGGTTTGGAACAACACGAGGGTGAGTAATTAATGACAGAATTTTCATTTTTGGGTGAACTAACCCTTTAACATGTAATATTTATGTGGTCCTAAAGGCCTTAAGCTGTTCAAAGCATGTGCACAGATACAGTACATATACACACAGTCTGCATGTCAGTGTGATTTTAAGGAGTTATGTGCTCCCCTCATCTTCCTTCCCTCTTTTTACTCTTTCTCCTCTCTCCAAACCCCTAAAACCAAACACATTTTCCCAAAGAACGATGATGTTTGCTTTAAAGCCAGCATTAATTACCCAGAAGCCATTGGGTTGAATTCTTAAACAGTATGGATCAATATGGGTTGTAAAAAGGCTGTTTGAGGAAGAGTTGTGCTACAAACCTGTTTCTTCTATAACACTGCGGTGAGGTTAGTGTAGTCAAATGACTATATAGTAGAATGTGTACTTATAAACCTACTTATAATGCTGCAATGTTTTTCTCTTTTTTGTAGAGTTGAAGATGCATTATAATTGAAAACTGAGTATAAAGATCTGCTAGACTCTGTTGCTATTAGGTGCTTAAAAATATCAAATTAGTACACAGGGATCAGCTTCCTGACACTGTACATTTGCTGCAGGACTTCCTGTCTGTCAATTGCTTGCTTTATATCCCGTAAATGGAGACATATTTCCACTAGACATAGAACAGAATCTCTTCTCTGGTTCAAAATATTTACCATTTCACCAGCTAAGCTCTGACAGCGGACAGTAAATTGCAGGGACAATGGTTCTATAAATGCTTATATCATTGAAATGGGTACACTAACCCATTTACACTGCTGAAACAACACCTCATGCACCATTATGTGAGTGTTTTATGCTATGTTATTGGATAAACAGCCACAATGTAGAAATTATGTAATCTAATAGCTGAACTCTTTAGTTATATGAGATTTTTGCCAGTTTTGCTGTCTGAAATAACTTTAGGGAATCGTAATAGAAGGCTTTTGCGGTTGGACAGAATTTGTTTCAGTGAATCAATTTCAGTAAATCTTATGAATCTTAGTCTTTGTCGAAATTTTGTGTTGCAGTTCTACTCCTACAACAGACATCTAATGATTTCACTTTATACAATAACTTTCAGGGATAGTAAAATATCTCTTTCATCATTGGAAAGAATCAGATTCAGTGAATCAATTTCAATGAATCTTAGTCTCTGCTAAAGTTCTAAAAGTGACATAAATTTTGGTTTGAATTTCTACTAATACAACAGACATCTAATGATTTCACTTTCTGCAATAACTTTCAGGGATAGTAAAATATATCTGTCATCATTGGAAAGAATCAGATTCAGTGAATCAGTTTAAATGATTCTTAGTCTCTGCCAAAGTTCTAAAAGTGACAGCAATTTTGGTTTGAATTTCTAATCCTACAAAAGGCGTCTAATGATTTTGCTTTCTGAAACAACTTTTAGATATAGTAAAAGATCTCTTGTCGTAGGTCAGAATCGGTTAAGTGTATCAGTTTCAATGAATCTTAGCCTTTGCTGTAGTTCTAAAAGTGACAGAAATTTGGGTTTGCAGTTCTACTCCGACAGCAAGCATCTAATTACGAACCAAGAAGAGCATATAGCAAGATATTTGTAGGTGATGCTTTTGTCAGTTGTTTCTAATGTCTTAGTCTTGCATTGGATACAAAATATCAGACTATAATTAAATTTTTCTGAGGGACTTTTTAAGTTATTTCTATCCCATTGGTCTCAAGGATGAATGGGGGATGTATTTTGTGGAATCAGTTCTACAGGTGTCCTAACAGAATAACTACTGGTGTTGTTCATCACATTAAAAAATGTCACATTTCTCAAAGCCACACATCTACCTTAGCTTTTATCCAAGATCACACTGGGGTCTGATTGTACAATATAGCATGACTCGTAAAAGAAACAAAAAAGTCAAACCATATTCACTCAGCATTTGGGCCAGTCTCCCAGACCAAGATTTTAGTTACGCTATCACAGCCAGATTCTAGTCCAAAGCAAAATGGCTCTCATAATGAACATCATGCAGATAGCTTTTTAGACTAGAACAAATCTGGCAAAGTTTTCTTGGGAGTGTGTCATCATTCGGTTAGCAGAATAATCACATCATTTCCTAGATTGTGACACACACTAATGGGTCATGGATTTGATAAATCACTGCGGCCTACGCATCAAACATCAACACATGCCATTTACTCACCATATGCACACAGCATATGCGATGATGTGTGTGTGTGTGTAAAGAGTCTTTTTTTGTCACTTTTCATTATATTTCTTAATATTCAGTTTGAATTTCAAAGACTGGAAGACTATGATGCACTGGATGTCACATGCCTGTTTGTAGTGCTGAGCCCACAGCAATAGAAAACAAACAAATAAATAAATATATAAACAAAAACTATATATGAAGTGCATTCAATTGAATTGCCTAAACCTCTTTTTCCACACTTCCCGTCACTGTGGCATCTCACTTTCTCTAATGTGCCAGAGATGCACTTATCTATTATTTATTTTCTCTGTCTCTTTCTAACGCTAAAACTCTCTCTCTCTCTAATGGACAGCTACCTTTCTCCATATGCCACTTCAACATGTTTTCCTTTAAGTTGTAATTAAAGCTAACCAAACCAGATTTTTCAAGTGTCTATATAATTTAGATTGGCAAAAGTGGCATTTCAATTCATTTTTGTCACACTTTCAATTCATGTTTACTCTACAAAAAGAATAGCCACTTTAAATGCCGTTTGTAGGCATCAGTGATTGTCACACTGGCAAAACACTTCGGAGAACTGCCTTTTAAGGAAGGATAGTTTTCAGAGGAACTTAAAAAATGGAACCTAGTCTTAAAACAAGTTGCTACAAGATCCCTCAAGACTGTCAGTGGTTCCTTATGGAGCCCATTCCATCTAACAGTAAACATAATTTAAAAATAAGAAATAGTCACATTGTGAGATATAAAGTCATCATGTTATGAGTTGCATTTCACAATTACATGAAATTATATTGCAATCGTGAGATGTGCAGTCACCTTGTGGGAAATAAAGTTACAATTATGTGGAATAAAGTAGCAATTAGCTTTTTAATTTATCTTTGTATTACTCTGAGGCAGAAACAGGCTTCTGAAGTTCCTCCAGTAACTCCATAATAATTAAAAATAAAAGTTTCAAGGCATTAAAATATTGAAGTTCTTGAGTACATAGTAGGATATTTGAGGTACATTCAAACAGTGCCTGAAGGATTTTTCTGAGGGTTCTTGCAGTGTGACAGTCTGAGTAACCCCAAATAATGCTTCAAAAATCCTTTTATTTTTACAGTGTTGTTTTCTTTATTAATTATTGCTCTATATCTGTCTTCATTTACTCATCATCATCATTCCAAACCAGAATTACCATCTTTCTCTGTGGCAAACAAAAGGAAATTTGAATATTCACGCTGTAGATACAACGTGAGCGAAAAGGAATATGACTTGAATGTAATTTACAAACCATATGGACTAGTTGATACTTTTTAATATGCTTTTGTAGCTTGTTTCCATCCACTTGTATTGCATTTGTTTTATATTCTACAAAATATCATATGAAGCAGTGGTTATTAGTGATTATTGTTTTTTTTTTTTACTTTTTAATTTAGATTAGATTTCTATAATTGCTATATCATAGCAATCATTTTTAAATTATGCTAATTTTAAGTAATCCTGGGTCCCGGCCTTCTGGTTGAGAACCACTGATATAGAAGAAAAGAATAGCAAAATTAGCCACTATCTAGTGTATACAAATGAAGTTTGGCAAAAGTTTGATTATGTCTGGTGTAAAGAACTGTAATAATAATAATAGGGCACATTCACATTCTTTTAGTATACTGGAACTGCTGTCCTGAGTGAAGTTTTCGATAGAAATGAGCATAAAGTGAGCATTAAAACAAGGCTCCATGCTCACGTCCCTAGGTGCTTAGCATTTTAAAAATGGACCTGAGAGCTTTAACAATCCAGTTATAATCTACTGGTAAATTATTGGCCTTATGTTCTGTAAAATATTAATATGCAAATAAACTGACTGTCTCATGACCTGATTATGGGCACCTTTAATGTTATTATCACAGGCCTGACTGTAATTCTGACAATTCCATCTCACACACCGCAAAATTTGTCTGTGAGAGTGAGAGAACAGGGTTACCATCTCTTTACCATCTCTGCGATAATGAGATCTCAGTATACCACTCCCCCCCAACCCCCACCCACCCCGCAATACTGACACACACCGCATTCTCTCCAGGCCTCCTTAATTACATTGTGCCTCATAAACCTCTAAACCTGCCAAATAAACACTCTCTCTAAAGACCAGATGCTGTACTTTCCACAGCGGAGAGAAGAGGCTTCTGCGAAATTCAGGCTGTGTGAATTGATA
This sequence comes from Sinocyclocheilus grahami, assembly GCF_001515645.1. Classification (NCBI taxonomy): domain Eukaryota; kingdom Metazoa; phylum Chordata; class Actinopteri; order Cypriniformes; family Cyprinidae; genus Sinocyclocheilus; species Sinocyclocheilus grahami. Next base: position 667,780 of record NW_015506027.1, read on the forward strand.
TGGCCGATGAGTGCCTTCCCCCCCCTCTCTCTCTCTCTCTCTCTCTCTCCTGCTCTCTTTTTTCCCGCAGGTCCGCAGCTTATACCAATAAATTCAGTATTCATGGTAATGGAGTGTGTGTATTCAATATGAAGAATTTAAGCAGTTTTTTTATTGGCCTTTCACTGAATCTAAACTTAAAGAGACCCGCGAAAGATTAGGAAGCAGACAGGGAGAGTGAGTGAGAGAGAGAGAGAGAGAGAGAGAGAGAGCGAGAGGAGAGAGAGAGAGAGAGAGAGAGAGTTGAAAAAGCATGGCTGTTAAAGTGAGTGCTTTGAGGAACATATGAGTTGATTTGGCAGGCTGACTGAGTTTCAGAACAGATATCATGGCATGTGCGCTCACAGGTTGTTTATGTTAGCACTCATCGGATTAGAGTTGGAGATAGCGTCACTAACCCATCTTTCTGGATTCAGACCTGCGTTAAATGCACGTATCTCTGAGTTGTTTGGGTCTGGTGTACTGTAACCCAAAAAACACTTAGAACTAACTGGCAACTTAAAAATATGATGTTTTGAGTTTTTTATTGTTTGTTAGATTTTTTTTAATTGTTATGAAGTAACTTCAATTTTCTATGTATTTTTTTTTCAGAACTGATTTACACACTTTTTTTAAATTACATTTTAATAAGCTATATTAAATATTTTCATTTCTATATTTATTTTAATATAATGTGTATACTGCACTGTATATTTAAAAAATAAATAAACCTACATTTAATACAGCTTATTAAAAGTACTTAAAATAAAGAGAGAATTAAATTATGCAGAATATATTTTTAATAATATATTTTAATTTGACTTTTTGCAAGATTCAGAGTCTTTGACAGAGATTTAGTTGAGGGTGAAAAAAAGGATATGCATTCATTGGAAGTTAGGAGAATTATCTTGTGAAGCTTGTATCTAATTTGTGGCCTACGGTTACTGATTAAACTGGGTCCATGAATCATGGGCCTTAGAGAACATGGTGCTTTTACTTTTAATCAATTGGACCCAAGGTCATTTCAGTGGATGTTTGAACTCAGATACTCAAGTTTACCCAAGTGTACTTCCTAGCAAGATACACACACATGTACGTTTTAGAATAATGTTCAACAACCAAAAATTCAATACTTTTTTGCTCTTGATTTGATTTGGTTTGAAGTTTTATCTTGTGTAATGGCATTAATTGTGGCTTTCATGTCCAAATGATATCACAGTATGTCTAAGTAGTGTTTGTTTGTTGTCTGTGTTTGTCTAATGGTGTCAGTAGATTACTCTATAAAATATGTTTGTTTTGAATATTTCTAGGTTTATAGATTGTGACTTTTTTTTTCTTGTGAAGTCTGTTTACATTCTAATTATGAAAAATGCATGGGGGTGTTTTTGTATGTTTTTTTTTTAATGTGTGTGTTTGCATGTATACTTTTTGAGGATACTTTTTCAAAGTGAGTTTGAAATTTGTGTGTGTGCATAGGAGAAAATAGTGTAAGAGAGACTGTGTGTGTGTGTAAAAGATGAAAGGAGATTCGGATGCTGCATTCCGAACACCAAGAATCCCCTTATGACACCCAACAAATTACATGCCTCGGTTTTCCAGTGTCAGAGCGTGAGTGTCGACCATTAATCAAACCAAAACTTTCCAAGAGCTGTAATTATGCTAATGAACCTAAAAAGCATGGCTGTTAAAGTGAGTGCTTTGAGGAACATATGAGTTGATTTGGCAGGCTGACTGAGTTTCAGAACAGATATCATGGCATGTGCGCTCACAGGTTGTTTATGTTAGCACTCATCGGATTAGAGTTGGAGATAGCGTCACTAACCCATCTTTCTGGATTCAGACCTGCGTTAAATGCACGTATCTCTGAGTTGTTTGGGTCTGGTGTACTGTAACCCAAAAAACACTTAGAACTAACTGGCAACTTAAAAATATGATGTTTTGAGTTTTTTATTGTTTGTTAGATTTTTTTTAATTGTTATGAAGTAACTTCAATTTTCTATGTATTTTTTTTTCAGAACTGATTTACACACTTTTTTTAAATTACATTTTAATAAGCTATATTAAATATTTTCATTTCTATATTTATTTTAATATAATGTGTATACTGCACTGTATATTTAAAAAATAAATAAACCTACATTTAATACAGCTTATTAAAAGTACTTAAAATAAAGAGAGAATTAAATTATGCAGAATATATTTTTAATAATATATTTTAATTTGACTTTTTGCAAGATTCAGAGTCTTTGACAGAGATTTAGTTGAGGGTGAAAAAAAGGATATGCATTCATTGGAAGTTAGGAGAATTATCTTGTGAAGCTTGTATCTAATTTGTGGCCTACGGTTACTGATTAAACTGGGTCCATGAATCATGGGCCTTAGAGAACATGGTGCTTTTACTTTTAATCAATTGGACCCAAGGTCATTTCAGTGGATGTTTGAACTCAGATACTCAAGTTTACCCAAGTGTACTTCCTAGCAAGATACACACACATGTACGTTTTAGAATAATGTTCAACAACCAAAAATTCAATACTTTTTTGCTCTTGATTTGATTTGGTTTGAAGTTTTATCTTGTGTAATGGCATTAATTGTGGCTTTCATGTCCAAATGATATCACAGTATGTCTAAGTAGTGTTTGTTTGTTGTCTGTGTTTGTCTAATGGTGTCAGTAGATTACTCTATAAAATATGTTTGTTTTGAATATTTCTAGGTTTATAGATTGTGACTTTTTTTTTCTTGTGAAGTCTGTTTACATTCTAATTATGAAAAATGCATGGGGGTGTTTTTGTATGTTTTTTTTTTAATGTGTGTGTTTGCATGTATACTTTTTGAGGATACTTTTTCAAAGTGAGTTTGAAATTTGTGTGTGTGCATAGGAGAAAATAGTGTAAGAGAGACTGTGTGTGTGTGTAAAAGATGAAAGGAGATTCGGATGCTGCATTCCGAACACCAAGAATCCCCTTATGACACCCAACAAATTACATGCCTCGGTTTTCCAGTGTCAGAGCGTGAGTGTCGACCATTAATCAAACCAAAACTTTCCAAGAGCTGTAATTATGCTAATGAACCTTACTCATCTCACTCTCTTCACTTACTCATTGGCCCTCCCTGGGGTCAGAACATCAGTTTTTCTTTTGCAGTGTGGCCTTCCTGAATTATAATTCCTGAGACGTCAGGTATACCTTATTGGTCAGTCCTAATGGGGATGCCGTCTGACTGAATTCATACAGACGCAAGGTTAATTTAGAGACCATGTTATATACAGAAGCTGACAGAGCAGAGATCTGTCTCTGTCTCATCCAAAAACAACAAGAGGGTGAATTTCACGAGACCTGTGATGGAACGGATCATATTTCACCCAAAATCAAAAGAAGGAAATAACATTATTTTTAGCATAAAGAAAATGAAGTCTATTCTTAGGGCCATTAAATCCTAAAGCATTATTTGAATACATAATGACAGAATTTCATTTTTGGATGAACTATCCTTTAATGGTCTTAAAATAGACTTCCTTTATGCTAAAACAACAACAGATTCTTTTGATTTTGTGATAAAATGTGACCTAAACATGTTTTCTATGATAGATATTTAGTCAAGAGTGAAAACAAAGATCTGTTCTCATAGATCTGCCATAGTCCGCTTTTAGTTATTATGCCGCCCGCAGTTGGAATCAGCTTCCAGAAGAGATCAGATGTGCTAAAACATTAGTCACATTTAAATGCAGACTCAAAACACATCTGTTTAACTGTGCATTTACTGAATGAGCACTGTGCAATGTCCGAACTGATTGCACTATATTTTAATCATTTTCTATTCTTGACTGTTTTAAATTCATTTAAACCTCTTAAATCAATGTTTAAATCATTTTCAAAGTTTTAAATTCCTTGTTTTATTGTTGTGATTTTTATTTATTTATTATTCTTTCATTTATTTTATGTAAAGCACTTTGCATTACCATTGTGTATGAAATGTGCTATATAAATAAACTTGCCTTGCCTAGATAGAACATTTGCAGAATTATCTTTGAGATCTCTGGGAAGCTTGTATCTGTCAAATAATTTGTGGCCTACGTTCTGTGCTTGAAGTGGGCTGGTACGCACCGGTACTTCAATTTTTTAGTACCGGTGTACCGACGAAACTTGCTACCTATCAGATTGTGCTACCCAAAATATATTTGCATTGTTTTAAGGGTAAGGGTAGGTATGGACGGGTAGGTTTAGGGTAGGGGTAGGTATGGACATTAAAAAAAGCCTCAAACCTCATGAATAAGATGTTTTTTTGGGGGGTGGGGGTGGAGTACCGCCACTTCTTTTTTTTCCACTTCAAGCACTGCCTACGGTTACTGATTAAACTGAGTCGGGGAATGGTGGGCCTTTGAGAACAGTACTGTTTATCTATCTCTGTCAGCTACACAACATCGAAGCACTCGGGGCTGTGCACACTCCTCGAGAGAGAAATCCACCACTCTATCCACACAGAGTACCGTGAGTGTCTGATATCTGTCCACCCTCTCCTCTCGTCTCCTATCCTGTCCTTGCTGAAATTGTTTTTAACTCGCTGATGGCTTGAGAGGCCATTAAAGTGACACACACATGCACTGACTCACACACAAACAGACAACTTCCCCAATTCAGGAGCCTTACTGTAAGTCTCAGCAGATACAAGCCTTCTAGACCAAAAATCAATATTGTGGAATTGTCCCAGCAGTCCTTAGAGAGTCCTCTGCTGCCAAGTAGGAGTCCGGTTCATGGAAGACTCAGTAAATTCCCACTTCCTGATTCTTTTAGTCTCTGGGGGACTCTCCTAACATCGCTGTCTAGTACTGTTTTTCTTTGACAGGATGAACTTTGCAAACACTTTGTCAGCGTCACTGCTGGAAGCAGAAAGTGTCTGACTTTACGTCTCCTCTTTCAACTCTCGGTTAAAGAAAGACTGGTTAAATCTATTCACTAATGAAGTCAAACACACTAGCATAGGCAGAAACTTTAATCTACTTTCTCACTTTTAAGATCCCTTCTAAACCGATTGGGAACTGGAAAACATCTGCTACAGACATATTTCTGATTTCAATCTGATTTCGATCTAATTTTGAATGGCTGTCAATGAAGAATAATACTTTTCGCTGCCAGATGGAGTAGTTACTGTACAGCATCTACCAGCATACTATGCAATGATGCAGTGCTAGCCAGCAAACCTCAACCCTTTTTGTGTGCCCAAATGTAATATAATGCTTGGCAATGTTAATAAAGTTTCACAGTAGCAACCATCCTGAGCTGTGACGTGAAAGGCAGCAGACAGAGAAACTGTAAGCCTCTTTCTCATTTTTAAGATTCTTTCTAAACCATTTGGGCACTGGCAAAACATCTGCTATAATATGATAATGAAATATTTCTGATTAAAATTTTGGCAAAGTACACCGCTAATTTTGAATGGCTGTCAATGGAGAAAGATGCTTTTTGCTGCCAGATGGTGTAGTTATGGCATCTTTCAGCAGGGTCTAACAATGCAATGCTATATAGCAAACCCTTGATCCAATTTATGTATCCAAGTATATGTGCGTGTGTGTCATATATTTGCCTCAGTGGGTGAAAGTATTACCATAATTAAGATCTTGAATACTTAGGGAAAGACCTTATGAGACAGGGAAGATTAACCTAGATGAGGGAAATTGAGTTTGACATTTGGTGTGTGTTAGTGTGTGTTTGTGTTTGAGAGAGAGATAACTGTAGTGTGTGTGTGTATTAGAGAGATTGGACCCTTACTGGTGGAACAAGTCCTGTTCCAGATGTGTCTCAGCATGACCGTGGCCTGCCCTGTGAAATGGTCACTGCTGGACAGAGAGGAATATTAGCAGCACATCTGTCCAGCTGTCCGATTAGAATATACCCATGTGTGCTTTTAAACTGCAGCCATCAATATAAGCTTCACATAGCACGTTCCTAGGGTCAACATTTCTGTATCATCCAATCAGATTTTATGTTTAGTTTATGTTGTTGCTTAAGCAGGAGCAACTTTCTTATCAATATTTTTCCTTTGGATTTTAGGATTAGAGTAAGGTTCAGGTTGGTACCAGTGCCTTCAAATGTGGCTCTCTATGTCAGACCAATAATAAAGAAACCGGAACTTATGTAATGCAGTAATGTAATGCAGTAATGTTGGGTAATTAAAGGGTTAGTTCACCCCAAACAATGAAAATTCTGTCATTAATCACTCACCCTCATGTCGTGTCAAACCCGTAAGACCTTCATTCATCTGGAACACAAATTAAGATATCTTTTTATGAAATCTGAGAGCTTTTTGACCCTGCATAGACAGCAATATAAATGAAACAACTGGCTCAGAAAGGTAGTAAGGACATCTGTAAAAATAGTCCATGTGATGCAGTGGTTCAACTGTAATGTTATGAACCTACGAGAATACTTTTTGTGTACAAAGAAAACACAAATAACTTCATTCAACGATTTCTTCAATAATTTCTAATTTGTGTTCCAAATATGAATGCAAGTCTTATGGGTTCGGAACGATTTGAGTAATTAATGACAATAATTACACAATCTATTAAGATTCTGTAATAAAAACTGCATTTAAAATAGCTATTCATAATATTCTCAATGGATATACCAAGTTGCTATTCATATACTGGAAGTATGGTTTAGAAATAGTTAGTTTAATGAGTGAATTTCGGGTTGATTATTCCTTGCAGTTATTTGTAACAAATCATAGCTACCCACTCATTTCTATGGGAAAACTTAGTGATTTTTTTTTTTTGGTGTATGTTCTTTTGCTAACTTAATTTGAGACCAAACTGGAGGCAGTATTACTAATAAACCACTGGTTGGTTGGGGGTCATTCTGTTAACTGACAACCTGGGTGGGAAAGTCTGTGATTCTTTTCCAAGACTAACAAGGGCTTTGATCCAGGAATATGTGCAAATTTGCTAAATCATGTCATGCATGTACTGTATATGGTATACATTTTTAGCCCTTCTTGCCTTTCCTGTCTTTGTTTCTCAGTAATGGATGTATCATAGCATTGGTGCGTGACGTGGGTGGGAGTGGAGTGGGTTGGAGGGAATGAACACATCATCGCTCGGAGCGGGGTGTAGGCTTGACCTCTTTGATCTGCAAAAAAATAACACGCTAACATTCTTGCGCACAGATGTGGGATCTAAATGGTACGAGAATGGTAATTTAATACTCTTGAATGCTGACGCATACAGTCGTCCCTTGTGTGTTGGAGCCTGGATAGCTGATAGCCAACAGATTGAGAGGCAGGGCTGAGGTTATGTTAAAAACAAATACTGGAAGATAACACAATGAAGAACAGTAGATAGACATTTTTCTGTTGCGTTGTCAACACTGCAGTGAAGTCTAATTAGCAAACAAAAGATGAGCCAATTCATTTGAATTAATTGGTCAAAAAGAGTCACGAATGAGTCACAGACAAACTCATCAGCCTAAAACTGTTCACTTACTCACCGAATCGGTCAAAACAGTTACTAAATGAACATCTAAGGCACACACTCACTGTAAGTCATTACTTTTTCTCATGAGTTTGAAGCAAGAAATGTTAGTCTTACATTCACATGAACACATTTTTTTAAGAATACGCATTAGGAATGTACCAGAATACCAACATATTACAACATTTCATTCACTCTAAAAAAAAAAAAGTACTTTCATAAAAATTACTAATATGTACACTTTAGCTATTAATATGTACATTTAAGGTACCAATATGTACCCTTAAGGGATAAATCAAGTACAAAGGAGTAGCTTTTGAAAGGGTACTGCCCCAGTGACAGCTTTTGTACCTTTATTCAGAGAGTGTTGAGATTTTACGATTTAATAAAGGTGTAGAAGTCACCCATTTAAAATTAGGCTCCCTCACTGTAAAATCTAATTAGTTGGGCTTACTTAAAAAAAGCAATGAAATAGGAATAGTATGTTGTACTGACAAATGCTTAGTTAGTATAGTTTACTTACACGAGAGTTCTAGTAACTAAAAAAGAACTGTAGGGGGTACTTGCTCCTTTCATTTAGGTTTACTCGTGACTTAGTATAGCTACTCACTAACTCCCAGAGTGCATTGCGGCAAGGATAAATTATGCAGTTGCTTTCTTTTACAGTTGTTGATTTTATTTGCCAATTTTATTTGCTGTCTTGTGTCAGTAGTAGCACAACAAAAAGAGCAAATAAAATGGTTGTTACAATTGATGAAAATAAATTAATTGAATTGTTACCATTGTTGTGATTCACGTGCTGAGTGTTTAAGTCTGTGTGTGTGGCTTCATCATATCACCACACACTATACCACACGCATCTCAAGATATTTATGAGCAATGAACTTGGAATAAGCTCATTAATAAATACACAAAGATAATACACGAATGCTTTAATTAGAAGATAGGTCACCTTCAAATAGCAACCTATTTATTACTTTTCTTTCCTTTTAATCAAATAACTCTGACTTCATGATGCATTGCTGCATTAGCAGGAAGAAAATTATAGTAACATAAATGAAGTTCCAAGTGCCCAACCAAAGGGAACGCTAATCACTATAATGGTGATTTAAAATAAAAAAACATTTTAGGAAAATCAACATCAATTTATGAAGTTAGCTTATGTGATGTTCTGTCAAATATTTCAGTTGTATTGAAAATTCAACATTCAAGATGACTTTGGGAAATGAGTGAATGCAACTAGTGAAAGATAACTGCAGACATGGAGAAAATGTGTGAATAGTCTATTAAGACTTTTATTTTTTAATAAAGCAACATATTAGCAACATATTAGTGCACTGCTGCCTCTCACTTGTTTATTAATGTCATTGGTTACTTTGTGGCTACTTTAATATTTTAAGTAAGTGTCACTCAAAACAGTAAGTCAATTGTTTTATTTGCCTTGAAAGTAGCTGTAACTTAATACAACCTAGTAAGTATGACAACTAAGTAAAGATAGCTGATTAAATCTAAGTAAGGTAACCTATTGGATTTGACAGTGCTCTTATATCTAGGGCAGATATTGAAGGGGTGAATTAAAATAAAACATATCTTTATTTTTTTTGTTGTTTTGGCTTAATGTTTGTTTTGCCATATTTTTAATCATTAAAGTAATATTAAGGCCCTCTTGGAAATTTGCTGAGGCCTCAACAAAGGTGGTTAAGAACCATTGCTCTAGAATCATTACATTTCTCATGTTCTTCTCCCTTTTGACGATACATTAGCATGTTAGCGCCTGTGGGACAGCTAAGTTGAGTTCAACAGCTGCTGTCAAGGTCAAATAACAAATGACTGACCAATAATGGTGGGAGGGTTCATTTAGCTTCTCAATATCACTCTCCCATTGTTTCTATCTCGCGGGTTCTCTCTGAAACAAGAGGAGGTCCATTTCGGTCCCATCACTATCTATTTCCCTCTCACTTTTTCTCTCTCATCTATTTGCTCTGGATCAAGAGGTAAAAGGGAGGAATTTTAATTAACTATGGCACTGTGGGCTGGGCGAAAAAAAAAGGATCCAGCAATTAGAGTGGTGGTCAGAGAAAAAGGACTGCTCTTGTAGACAGTCAGTGGCTAATTATGCCCTGCATCAGCATAAGACAAGCTCTGCTAATGAAATAACCCATATCCCTCATCTCTTTCACACTCTCTTTCCAGCCTCGGCATCCAAGAGAAAAGCCCTACAAGGTCAGGGACCATACAAAATTCACATTACTGTTTATTAAGACGACTACGCCACAGCCAGGGGTCCTCACATTCCAATAACATGCTTGGTATCTGTGGCGATGATTTGATTATGAGCCCGATGTCTGTGTATTTAATATGTGAATATAGCAAAAGGGGTTTCAGGAGACCGCATGAGGAGCTGTAATTGATAGGGCTGTTGCTGTAATATCTTTAGCACACTGTGCATTTCATGAAAAGTACAGGCATCATTGACCTCAGGTCATCTGTTAAAGAATACTTCAACCTTTAATGAACATTATGTCATCCAATACAGGATGCGTTTCCCAAACTACAACGTGACTCACTGCTTAACTACCATAGTGTGATGCATTGGTGGAGAAACTAGCTAGCCATGACTATTCTCCAAAAATGCAGGAACTTTGTCACACTTAGGAAAAGGACTCGAAAAGCACCATAAAAATATCATAGAAGGGTCATGTAAGGGAAACAGGTCAATAATTTAGCTCAAAGGGAATCATTTAAGATTTTAAAGGGAACTCCACCATTAATATGCAAGGGAATTAGGACAGAATCACTGTTTTACGGCGGATCACTGAGACGGCCTGCGATTCAGTGAGCGAGCCGTATGACAGCAATTCTGCAATGGATATCAATATCCAAAATATAGTGAAAACATCAATATGACTCACTCGCTAAATTTAAAGTTTGACAGCCCTCATTTTGAAAAGAGATGTCAAGATATCCTTATGAATGCGAGTAAATTGAGTACATTTTCATTTTTGGCTGAATTATTCCTAATATTATTAGATGGCACCCAGTCAAACTGAAGGCAGACGGCTTTCAGCCAGTTATATTCTCTCTATAATCTCATTCTTGCCATTTTGAGCTTATCTTTACAGCATGTGTATTCATTCGTCCTCTTGAGTGTTTCACTCCCTCATTCTCTCACTCCTTCGCTCCTGAGGGGGGAGTGTGGGACATGTAATTAAAGCAAATTGCTGCGTTTCTTTAATCTAATTGCTCACAACATGGGTCAGAGCTTTGTTTCTGACTAGTCAACTCATTACTCATCCTCATAAAGAAGAGCGCTCTCTCTCTCTGGAGTATGTGTACTGTATATGTGTGTGTGGCTTGGGATACTGTATGTTTGTGTGTGCTTTAGGGTGCAGTTGGCCAATCGGAAAACGTGATCCAGAGTGTAGATGAATATGTTCATACTTCATTAAATGTGAAAGAACCAGTTGGTTATTGGGTATAGAATAATTTTGCACAACATTGTTTTTTTTTTTATCTACCAAAAACGTATGGATGACAAATTTTGAAATTAAATGTGCTGGATCCAGTGGCGTGTGGTAGATTAATGAAATGAGAAGGCATTGTCCCAGGCCTTGTGATTAGAGGGACCCATTAAGGTCGTCTATGGTATAGCATAATCATTTGGCTCAGGGGAGAGGGGGCTCACCCATAAAAATTGATCTAGAGCCCATGAAATACAGAGGCAAAATATGCTTTGTAGTCCAAACGAGTCACTTGTTGTAGTTTTTGAAAAGTGATTTCTGTTAAATAAAATATCTCCTTTTGAAGTGGACTTTGAACTTTGTAATTTTGCAGATCTTTTTATGCTCAAACAGCAACATTATAGACTAACTAATGTAGAAAAAGTGAAAAAGCATAATAGGACACCTTTAAACCATAATATTGCTTTCACTGGTGAAAAAAAGTAATCTCATCTGAATTAGGAGCATATATGCACAGATTAAACAGTTTACAAAAATAAAAAAAATGGTTCTAAACAAATATGTTGGTGGATTTTGATGTGAGAGAACAACAGTGGATAGACTTTTTCACTGGATAAATAATTATTATGGACTGTGGAATTTTATTTTCTCCAGAAGTGAAGGTATAAAGTTAAAACGTCTTTATGATTGATTTGCTGCTTGCATACTTGCATCTGCAACTTTTGACTTCACAAGATATTAATAGATTGACTAAAGTTGTATCAATTACTTGTGGATTATTGTGATTTTTTTTATTAGCGGATCACCTCATTCTGATGGCACCCATTCACTGCAGATGATCCATTGGTGAGCAAGTGATGTAATGCTCCATTTCTCCAAATCAATTTCAATGAAGAAACAAACTCAAACTCAGGATGGCCTGAGGGTTATATATTGTCAGCAAATTTAAATTTTCGGGTTAACTATTCCTTCCAGATGCCAGCATCCTCAACACTAGGTGTCAGTTTTCAAAAGTAACATGGATTTATTTTTTTAAATGTATAATAATACAGAAACATATATTTTTTTATTTGTGTTTTCTTTCTGTTGATCTTATTATTATTGTTATTATTAAAAGTTTTTTTACTCTAACAATAACAATCAAATAATCAAATCCTTAGTTAACACCACTAGTGTAATGATGGTTACAGAGATGCAGCTTCAAGCAAAGTTGTTACCATAAAACGCCTCTTTGACATCAGGGATGCTAATTTTATTGAAATAAGCAGAGCACTTGCTATTAAAATCAGCTCCCTGACAGGCTTTTTGGTTCATTTCGATGCTAATGTGACCAGAATTGATGATATCCGACTGAGCATCAGTCTCAAATATTGTAAAAAAGAGAGGTAGGTTTACATACTACAGCACAACCTCTCTGACCTCCTCAGATAAAATGCCCCTGGCTGGATCACTATCGGAATTTGATACTGGTGAAGGCAGAAAATCTCATTTTTTGAAACAGAATTAATATTGGGTGTTCAGCCCTTGGTAGCTGACCTTCAGCTCTTGTACTTGTATGACACTGTCGGTTTAACCGGCGTTTGATTAATATGCCATATGTTCTTTTCTAGAGTCACATTAGAATTGGATTATGGGGGATAATTATCATGACAACAGTGATAGTCTCTCATTATAAATTACCCTGCATTGTGTGCATGTGCGTGTGTGTATGCGTGTGTTTTTTTGCTAGCCTTGATTCTGTGCGGACCATCTGGTCTCACAAAAACTCCTGGACCACTAAATACACATCCTATAATCAAAGATCTCGCTCATTCTCTTGTTCCTTTTACCACTCTATCAACTGCCCCCAAAATGTCAAACGCTATTTCTCAGTAGGATGTAGGAAAGTGAATGATAGGCATGCTGTTTGCCCTTCCAGACCGAGACTGTCTGCTGCCTTCAGGACATTACGTTTTTTGGGTTTTTTTTGGCAGCAAAGCTATGCGACCTAAAGTGTTTGTGTTTTTATTTATTTATTTATTATGCTAATCAACATAATGCCACAAATGCTGTCAACTGAGCTTAACTTGCACTACTGTTAAGTTTTAGGTAAGAGAGAGTTAGAGTTGGGTTACTCACAAGACATTTAACGTTAACATTGTAACATTACAACCTTTAACATAACGGATGAAAATCTGGACTGAAAGGCAACCTGTGGCCTTACATTCTAAGTGACCCAGGGACTCAAGTTGTTTCAATGTATTTGATCATTTATCAATTAGAGTGGGACTCAACGCTTTGGTTGGACAGCATTTTTGCAGACAATGCTGCTTTTTATGCAACTCATTTCCCATTATAAATTATGATACAGCTTGGTTCATTGGTCCATCAGGTTGGATTTCTTTCTCACTACAAGCGAACTGCTCCAGAGTTTGTTTTCAGTTGGGATGAGACCACTTTGTTCAGGCGATCCCTTAAAAACTTTCTGAACGAGCCAGGTATAAAAATGCCCTGAGTCTGAGATTGTTATCCTTGTACTGTAAACAGCTTTGGATAACATGTTTGCTAAATGACTACTTACCTGACAAGCCTTTCATGGCCCCAGCTATAGACCTCCTGATTCAGCACCAGCCGTCAATCTGGTTTTACCCTTTCAATCATTCAAGTCCCGTCGAGTCGCTGTCCATGGTACTGAAGCTCTGCTTACTCGCTGGGAGGCAAGTGAAGCGTTTCATGTACCAAGGATTGGACAGGAAAGCAGGACAAAGAAAGAAAGAATGGTAAAGGTGCCGTTTTTTTCTCCTCCTCACATTCATTCTATCAAATACATGAAGTGTTTGATCTCTGAGCTTTCATCTTCCCACCATGAGCAGCTGAGAAAAAAATAAAAATAAAGAAAAGTAGAGCCGGTATTCTTTCTTTCTCTGCGGAGCGTGAAACATAGAAATGTGTCACTGTGTCTCTTATGGAGACAAGAGAGCCTGGCTTTAAGAGGTTTGGGGCATCTTGTGATTTGAGAGTTTCAACTTCTTCTGTTCTAGACATTTTCTGTGTAGTGGGCATGGATTTGGCCTTTCACAAACTGAGAGAGAGAGACTGGATAAAGGTCTCAGTGATCTCTCTATGGACTAAAGTAAGAGGCTGTTCTCTTCCTGATCCTGTCTTCTCCCAAACCCGTCTGAAAAATGATGATGTCTTGTCACCTTTTTATTCGGTCTGAAGGTCCCCTAGAGCTCTGTCTAAAGGGTGAGAATGATAGAGGAAGAAAGGGAGATACAGAGAAATGAGTAATAGTGAAGCACAGAGGAAAGAGGTATTCAAAAGCCATTATCGCACACACAATTCCATATCTGGTTCAAAACAAGTGATTTTACAATGTGACCCATTTTACTTCTGTAATGTGACACATGTCAGAGTTAAACAGGATATTTAATAGGAAAATAAGAAATCTATTGATTTTATTTATTGGGAATAAATTAGATCACAAGAATGAGTTGTCGGTCTGTTGTGGAATACTCTTTTCCTCATTAAATGCCATGACATCTACATTTGAATAGGTATTTTGAGGACACGGAAGCTCAAGGTCAAGTTAACCCTTGAAAGCATCCCCTAAACCCCTCTAAAATCTAGCATTTGGCACTATGACCAGAGAATCGCCATTTTTTTATGTAGTTTTTGAATGCATGCAGTGAGTGGATAAAGGTTTAATAAATAAAGACAAACTGATTGTGCCATTTCAGAAGACTTGGAATATAACAGTCGAGTTTAATTTCACGCTACCTTTGTGTCCTTATTGAACCTTGGATGCTTTGGTCACCATTAACATCATATTATTTTGTCTTCTGCAAAAAAAGCCATACAAGATGAATGGCATGAGGTTGAGCAAATGATGCCAGAATTTTCATTTTTTGGACCAGCAAACCATTTCTATCTCTACCTTTTTTTGCTTTCGATGTTTCTTTCACACACATATTTTGCCTTGGTTCTCTCAGGGGCAAAAGATCAGCTTGTCACAATATTATTCAGCAGCATAAAATATAGAGGGAACATGAGAAAGGCAAAGAGGACATGAACAGCTAGAGCAAAACACTAGCCAGTCACCTCCTGCTGGAAAATGACATTTTGGATCAGCGATGTCATCGCGAAAGCAGTCACACAAACACACACGTGCCCCTCTGTCCTAATAGAAGCATAATGAGTCCTGCTCTTGTCAGGGAGAGGGAGGATGGACTTCGAGAGGGATGGAGAGAGGGAAACAGACAGAGACAGAGAGATACAGAGAGAGACCATGGTCTCATCCCTAACAGATGTGAAACTCCTGCTGGCACCACATTAAATTGATAGACTGCCGTGTCAAAGCCTCCTCCATCTCTCTCTCTCTTTGTCTCTTAACAATTTTAATTTGTAAACATTTTTTTTACATCCACTCCCCCCACCTCCCCATGCTCACTTAAAGGAATAATTTACCCAAAATATTACAATTATTTAATTATTTACTCACCTTCATGTTGTTCCAAAGCTTTAAGACTTTTACTTAAAACACAGAATGATAATTTATCATTTTAATATCATATGAAGTATACCTTGGTTATTTTTAGAATAATAAAAATGAATGGACAATGGAAGTCAACTCCAAAATTATAAAAAGTCTTTATGAAGTCATGCTTTTTGTGTTAGAAAAAGATGAAAGTTCAATAATTTTCCATTTAAAACCTTATTATTCATTCCAGCACTCCTCTGCATGATCATGACAGAAGTAGCAACGCACAGTTTAAATCTTTTCAGTGATTAATCGATCCTGTTCACAAAACCTGTCTGAATGAATAATTAAAATCACAAATCAAGCAAAATTTCAGTGTATAGTTTAAGTCTTTCAAGGCCATTTTGCAGGTCAATTTAAGATGTAGATGCAGGACAGTTACTTGAGTATGTTACTTAAATGTATTTCCTGGAGCAGAAAGAGATAGGAAAGAAAATATATAAATATATAAAAAAGGTTTTACATTACTTACTAACTAAATAAAAAATTATTATTGGTAACACTTTATTTTAAGATGTTCTTGTTACACGTTACATGCACTTACTATTATAATAACAATAAAGTATGCATAATTACATGCAAGTAACCCTAAGCCAAACCCTAATCCTAAACCTAACCATAGAGTAAGTACATGTAATAATACTCAGTACTTAAATGTATGATTACACTGTAACAAGGACATCTTAAAGTAAAGTGTAACCTTATTATTCATGAAATTATTATTAATTACTATTAAATTTTATTTTTTTTCATTATTCCATGCACTTTTAAAATAAATTTGTTAGTTTATTAACCAGAGCTTAATCACATTAAAAACAAAACAAAAATAAACACTCAATAACTTTTTTTTTTTCTGTAAATGCCCACTCAAAAGGCAATTTTTTTGTTTAACCGCAATGAATGAATTGGTAACTATGGTAACTTCAATTTGTTTCCTCTCACACTTCCAGTATATGACGTGTGGCTGGCTCTATCTACACCTACACTTAACATCATCAAATGATTCTGTATTTCTAGCATGCCTCATCTGGCTGGATTTCCACAGACATGCACGTCCTCACAGGAAAAAAAAAAAAAAAACAGTGACAGAGCATGCATGAGAGACTGCCTTTTATCTAAACAGTGATTTGATGTTCAGACAAAATATTCTCCTTGTAGACAAAGAGTTTACGACTCTAATTTGGAGTCCAAGTCAAACCTCTATTGCTTATGTGTAGAGTTGCACGTCACAATCTCTGATGTCTTCTCAATCCAATTATTTGTAGTATTCAAAAGCAAACAGACTGTTTAATTGCAAGAAACATTGGTGACTCAGTGGAGTTATTAGAGTCTGTCTAATAATGAAAAAGTATCTGCTGTCCTTTTCAAGAACATCTTTTATATTATACAAGTAGCATTTTATTATGGAAGGGTTCCGTTTAATTTTTGGTCTCTTTTGATGATGATAAAATCTGAATGTTACAGAAACAAGTACTTTTGATTTGTGTATTGCCTCACAAACACATACACATACTAGTAGATACACAACCAGGTTTTATTAACTGACTTGTCATTGTTCCGCCTGGCGAGTAAAGTTACACACACAGTGACTGAGTCGGATGTCGCATAATCTCTGAGTAGGTACTTCTTTGGAAAAAGTATTTACTTGGCGACTGTTGAAAAAGTATGTTCTATATCAATGTAATCTACATCCCTCATGTTGTCATTGTCATGTAACTTACAGCATCAGTTGCTTCGCTTAACTGCCATTCACAAATCCTCTCCCACGGCCTCATGGGATAACAAAGTATCCGTTAGATGCACACTTCGTCATTTCACTGGAAATAGTAGGTCATCTACCTACTATTTTAAGAATACTGTGAATTTGGACATATTATTCTGTTCACATACTGTTTTTTTCGCCTACTATAAAGTATGGAAGTATACAATCTGCTGTCTATGATAATATATTAGCCAGGGTATCTGCCCCTAATGACGCTGATAATCAAATTTGCACAAAACAATAATACAACCACACCGTAACCCACAGTGTAGAGTATAGGCTTTTCCAGGTACACTCTTAAAAATAAAGGTGCTTCAAAAGGTTCTTCAAGCGATGCCATAGAAGAACCATTTTTGGTTCCACAAAGAACCATTTAGTCAAAGGTTCTTTAAAGAACCATCTCTTTCTTACCTTTTTATAATCTGAAGAACCTTCTTTCGCCTCAAAGAACCTTTTGTGAAACAGAAAGGTTCTTCAGATGTTAAAGGTTCTTTATGGAACCATTTAGACAAAAAAGTTCTTCTATGGCATCGTGAAGCACCTTTATTTTTAAGAGTGTATTATAGACTTCTTTGGACGAGACACAAACTGCCGTCTCTCTTCAGAAAGGTCATTGTTAAGAATGTGAGTGGAGAGACCTTTGCTCTTTCTTGATTATACTCATTCTAAAAGTAAGTGATGAGGTAGGGCAAGAACTTTGATAGCTGTGATTTCAGTCTAATGACTATTCACTCGCACACTGATACAAATGAACACTCTTAAACACAACCATTTAACTAACATACAATTTGTCCTGTCATTCTCCACTGTCGTTGTGCTTAAAAACAGCACAAAACTGCATTCATAGTGCATTTAACTTCTGTGCCATGATGTATTTCCAAGGGAAACTGAATAGTCAGTGGGAAAATATGTGGGATGGGACTTGGTTGTATCCGCCATCAGGATTTTATTGGATTAAACATGTTAAGCTATGAAATATTGGTTAATATAATTTTTTCAAATTTGGTTATGTCAGCAGAGAAGTTGTTTCCGAGGCAGAAAAGGCAATATTTGATAATCATATAAATATCTTTACATGAAATATTATGAATCATGATTATGAGTAATTATGTACGGATATTGAGGGAGGAATTTACATTGTGCCAGCTCATTGCATCTTTTATTTGCACACAATTCGCCAAAGGAATTATGCAAATCTGGTGAATCGGAAACCAGCCTGAGCTGGTTTGCTGGTCTTATGCTTTCCAAGGCTGGTCAAGGCACTTTTACACACTTTTTAGGTGGTCAGGTTGGTCACCTAGCTAAACAGACCAGTTGGACAAACCTAAAATAGCTAAGAGCTACTAGGATTCATAAAAAGGATTCATTAAACTGATCAAAAGTGACTGTAAAGAATCCTACACCGTCACAGAAAAATTATATTTTAAAATATTCTATTTTAAATAAATTCTGTTCTTTTGAACTTTATATTAATCAAAGAATCCTAGAAAATCATGGTTTCCACAAAAATATTAAGCAGCATGACTGATTTTTAGCACTGCAATCAGAAAAGTTTCTTGAGACCCAAATCAGCATATTAGAATGATTTCTGAAGAATCATGTGACAATGAAGACTGAAGTAATGGTTGCAGAAAATTTAGTTTTACATCACAGAAATACATTTTAGTGCTGTCAAACGATTAATCGCATCCAAAATAAAAGTTTTTGTTTACATGATATATGAATGTGTGCTGTGTATGTTTCATATGTTATGTGTATGTATTAAATATATTTATATTTATATAAAATATAATAATATATATATAAAATATAATAATAAATATATAAATGTATATACATTTAAATATTTTGAAAATATGTACTGTATGTGTGTGTATTTATATATACATAATACATAAACACAGTATACATACTGTACATATATTATGTAAACAAAAACTTTTATTTTGGATGCGATTAATTGTTTGACAGCACTATTTAAAATACATTTAAAAAAGAAAATTGTTAAAAAAAATTCACTAAAACTATAATAACTGCATTTGTTAATCAAATAAATGCATCCTTGTTGAGCATAAGAGACTTCTTTGAAAACCATAAAAAAAAATCTTACCAATCCCAAACTTTACAGTAGTGTACTATATGTGCACAAATCACATCTTTTTTTTTCTTAAACAGATCTGTAGTTTTGCAGACAATGAAGTGTGTTTACACTAAAATAGAATGTCAGTAATCCAAAAGCTTTTTTCCAGTACATTTAAGTGCATGGTTGGGCTAGATATCAAATGAAACAAAGGGTTTGCATGCAATAGCCCAGTGATACCATTTTTGTGAATTTACCCTTGAATCTCTGCCTTTTTCTCTCACGCATGTAGGCCCAAACTTGTCAATATGTTAAAGGTGCGTTCCTCACCTCTTATTTCCTCTCACCTTCTTTAAGCAAAACCTCAGCACCTCCTAACACACTCTCACACATCTCGCTCCACATACAATGGCTTATTCTATACACATTTCTGCACACAGTTTCCTCATTCTGAGAGTGTGAAGCTGAAGTTGAGTTCTGTTCTGGCAATGTGGTGTGCACTGAATACATACTCTCAGCCATACCTGGCCTGTTATCTTCAAATTCCAGCCTGGCCACCTCACACGACTAGCCTATTCAAGGAAAATTTTGATTTGTTGTGATTATACATACAGTCCTTCAATGATTGCATATAGTTGTTAATGGACTGTCTCTTGCAGGTAGCCATATGTTGTTATTTTGCTGTCAGTCAAACATTTACATAGATATAGAGGATATGGAGGTCAGCTATGAGTGTGTGAAGGAACTATCTACCTAGACTGCATTTTAAAGGGGGTTGCACACTAGACAAGAAGCGCAGGACTGTGCCACAGCATGTCTTTAAAATTTGAACATATTGTTCTCTATGAACGTCTGTCGGCACCACACAGCTACGACTGCGGAGGATGCTAAAATATCCTGCTGTGTCACATAGTGCCACTCACATAGTTTTCCTTTAAATTCGTCCCAGTGCATTGGGTATGTATTTAACTCTAGTCTGGGAGATTCTGTATCATTTTCAGTAGTATCTTTGTATTTTGGTGGCTTGAATAATTCTATGCTTCATATAGAGAAATATAATATAAATTGCCCTTTCACCAAACTCATAGATGGATGAATATAATATTCAGTACTAAAATGTGTTCATAAAATAGTAAAATTTAATCTAAATGAATTATTTTAATCAATATTTGTGTGTGTTGTGTATTTTTATGTATATTAAGGCTGGTCAGATTATTTGACGGCCACTTTGGCAGCCCCTGGGCAGATTTTCATACAATTTTTATCGTCAAACGTATTCACAATAATGTTATTATGGCAATATCTATCGAAATTTTAATAAATAAATGAAAAAAATCCTGTAGATTTTCTCATTCAAATCTGTTGCAGTTTCTCCCATTCACTTTTCTACAATCACTCCACCTCTTATACTGTCTCTTATTTCACTGTTAGCTTAGCGACATGCTAACGTCAAACATAATTGAAATCAATTCAACTTTTCAACACCTCAGTGAGAAATGCTATTTTTGTTGCAGCCTATGTAGAGCGCTCCAAATCAGTCACTTATTAGGTTTCATTTCAGTTAGAATACTTAGGATGACAGTAGACAGCATGGTAAGGTAGCTCATTATGTTTTGGAACGAGGCTAGGTAGTGAGAGAGTTTCAGGAGAATAAAAATGAAGTCCTTAAAACTTCCTTGGCGCGCATGAAACCCTCAGACTGAAGAAGTGTGAAACATCATAATCATTGGCACAAGAGTTTCTAGATTTTTTTTCATCAGCACTGAAAAAGTGTCTGCATATTTTGATACTTTTTAAAACTATTGTTAGTACAGAGTCCTTTACAAACTGTTTGAGCAAAATAGTAGAAACAATAGAAGACAAGACAAGTTTTGTTTTCTACAATGGATTGTAGGTAAATATCCACTTTGTGCAGTGCTGTTTTGGTTTTCTTTCTCTTATCCAGTTACAATTTAATTGTAAGAATATGCCGCAAACAATTCAGCGTGTGACTGAACTGTCCGATCACTTTTTTGAAAACCCGAGTGTTTCCTCCATGGATTTGGCATCGCTAGTTATGATACAAAACAGCTGATTTAAAACACATAACATGATTCCTTAAATATTATTACAGGAAATGTGTTAGTGGTCAACCATTATATCGGCCGATATTTGGGTATCATATCGGCCAAGTTTTTCCATTTTGGCCAATGTTTTGGAAGCAGGACTTTACATGTCATATTTATTGTATGTAAAATTTGCATTACCTAGGCTTTATTTGAGAAAATATTTATTTGATTCCATAAATATTTATTTGAGTACCAGTGTATAAAGACTTACCAGAAGACTGAATGTTTTTATATATTTATTATTTTATTTCTATTCTATTTATTAAATTCTAATTTAATAAATACCATATAAATAAATATACATTTAAATTCAGCAGATATTAGGAATGTTTCTTTTAATCTTTAAATCAAATCATATCAGATATCATGCATATTGACTTTATATCGGCTTCTGCAATCAAAAAATAATCAGTAGGCCTATCAGTCGACCTCTAGTCTGTATACTCTGTTCATAACCAGACAAAGATTTAGCAGTACTATTTTACTAGAGTACAGCATTATTTCACTGGTGCTCATGGCCCAGTAAAAAAGACCTGATCATAGGCCTCTGTTTTATGTGATCCAACCTGTAAGGCTCATGGAGAGGAAAGTCAAAAGTTCTTTGCGAACTCTTAAAAGAAGCCAAGGAAAAAATACAGAGCAATGCACAGCCTGTGGCATAAACAACTGGTGGGGGGCCTTTATCAGCTAAGCACTTTCTATTTATGTGTGTGTGCGCGTGTGTTTGTGTGTTATTATCAGCTGTGTACTTTCTGCTATAATCCTTGCAAAATCCCCAGAAACCAGCCAGCATTGCAAGGACCGTGTGACCAAGGCTATCTTTGCTTATGTGTGTGCGTTTGAAAAAAGTTCAGGAAGGGCAGTGTAGCCTATGTGTGAGTATTTACGTTCGGACTGTGTTTGAGTGTGTGCGTGTGATCTGCAGGGACAGGACGGAATCTGTGTTTAGTTTGTATTCGCACTGTGTGCTCATGGGAAAGTGACCACAAAATGACAAGAGCCAAACAGCACTGTTTACACTTTTCCACACACACACACACACACACACACACACACACACACTGCAGATACCTGAGCCAAACCTTCAGCTAACCCTGGATTGTTTACGGCACACGGCCTCATTACGCAGACAATACACCATGTGATCGCACCGCGGCTCCACAGGCTGCCAGTGAGAGAATCTCTTCCCTTGGAGCTGTGTGACAGTTAATTATAAACCGCTTCCTGGTTATGACTCAGCATTCGCATATTCCTCAACATTCGGTTTTGCGCAGATGGCAGCCATGTTGTCTTAAAAAAAAGTGTGGTTTCCTTGCTTTCTTAGAGAGCACGGCAGAAAAGCGGAGAAGAGTGAAAGAGGAGAAGGGAAGGATGAGGGAAGGTTTAAGAAGGTGAGACTGCTACCATGTGGAACCTTTATGGTTATGGATGAAAGGACATTCTTGGATAGCAGCTGTGGATCTGACATGGTGTGAGGAAATCCCTTGTCAGCTCTGCCAGCCTGCAGAAGAACAGAGCCAAAACAACAACAACAAAACACCAGTGAGCTGATTTGGGTTCGCATGCTATTGTTAAACCAGGTTTAGTTTTTGCTGGAAACTCATTCTGATTCCTTTAAAAACATGAAATGGTATTTAATATAATATACTGTATTTAGCTTTAGTCATGGGACATATTTACATAATATTACGTTGGAAATCATGAAGGATGGGACCTGATTTTATCCACAAGGATCTGATTGTGTCAAACATGATATTATTTGGTGTTTATTTTATTTATTTTTACAGATGCACTGATGTATGTAGGTTTTTATGGTTTATGACAACTCTCCATAGGCATAATGGTTTTTATACTGTTCAAACCGTATTTTCTATTGCCCTACACCAGGGGTGTCCAACCCTGCTCCTGGAGAGCTACCATCCTGCAGATTTCAGCTCTAACCCCAATCAAACACACCTGAACCAGCTAATCAAGGTGTTCAGGGTTGCTTGATAATTACAGACAGGTGTGCTGGAGCAGGGTTGGAACTAAAGTCTGCAGGACGGTAGCTCTCCAGGAGCAGGGTTGGACACCCCTGCCCTACACCTACCCTACCCCTAATCCTACCCCTCACAGGAAACTTTCTGCATTTTTAGATTTTCAAAAAAACTAATTCTGAATGATTTATAAGCCTTTTGAATTACGGGGACACTCAAAATGTCCTCATAAATCACCTTCTCGTTGTAATACCTATGTCATACCCATGTCATTATACAAATTTGTGTCCTCATAAACCACATAAACATGCACACACACACACACACACACACACACACACAATAATAATTTCAGCCTTTCTACTTAATTTCACATTTAATTCAATGTTACTTGCAGTTTCTGTGTCATTCATTCATTCATTCATTCATTCATTCATTTATTCATGTTTAATTTACTAGCAATTTCTGAGTGAAAATTGTTTCACCACCAATTTTTTTTTGTGTGGTTATGAAGGGGAACTTATGAACATCACTTTCAAAGACAGTTTTATTTTAGTATTATTTTTAAACTATTATAATATTTGTTAGTATTTTAAATTAGCTTTTATTTTGTAATTTTCAGTTTGCATTTTAATTTTTGTGTGTTCTAATAATGTTGGTATGTGTAATTCTATTACTTCGATTTAAAATGATTAATTTCAATTAGTTGCCAAGGCAACAGTTCAAATTTTTAAGTTTACATTTTTCATATTTATATTTTGTTTTATTTCAACTTCAATTAAAAAAAAATAGCACTGACACTACAAGACAGAAGGCTGTTGCCCTGTACACAGTTCTGTCATGTCACACTTTACATTACAACAAATCATAGGCAAGGTACTGTACATTACAAGATAATTTTCTATCCTGACTGGAGCTGCAATTAAAATGTATAGTAACATCTAGTCTCAGCATGTCTCACAAGTGTGTGCACAAGAAGAGTGTAAATGATGTTTGGTTATGTTCTGGGGCTTAAAACGTAACGGGGCAATGAGTTTTAGTATCATAGCGTGAACAAATGTGTAAAAATATTGGATCTGTGCATAGCTATATAAATGCAGTCAAGATGTGTACTCAGAGTTGTGCAGTTCAACATTCTAGTTCAAGGTTCCAGTGCTGCTGTTGAAACTCAGTGCATTAGCTCAGCATCACTGCTCCCAAAACCTACATTCTGCATTTCAAATAGAAGGCCAGTCTCTCTGTCCAAGGTGAAGTCTAATTTATTTCTCTCAGTATCACTAGACCAGCCCGGGGCCTATTTCACACCAAACGTGAAAGCAGTGTTAGCAGTGCGTATTTATTTTGATGCCAATAGTAACATGTTATTGTAATCTCAGCTGTATAGCAGGAACACACCAGGAGCATAAAACCAAGTAGAGTTAATCAGAAACATGTTGTTCTATAAACCTATTTATCAACACAATTTTTTAGTATAGGCTTTTAAACAACATAAAATGCTGGAATGAAAAGAAAAAGACATCTGTTGGGCTTGATGGGAATTCCACATATAGTGACTTATACACAAACACATTCTATTCAGTAAATCTAACTGAATGCAGATGACTTATATATTTTAAAGCTACACTTTGGAGTTCCAGTTCTGTTTTGTAAAGATTCATTACTATTTGGATGTAAAAGTGGTTCACCTTCCTCATGCAAATTAGATTTTCTGTCAATCAACAATTTATGGCCAATATTAAAGGAAATACCCAACGAAGTAACCCAACCCTTGTGAAAAAGAAATACATTTCATCATATTTCACCATAAAGAGTGTTTATTACGTAATAAAACACTTTAAAAGTAAAGTGTTACCATTACTTCTATTGTCTCTGAAATATACTGGCAGTTGTTTATGGAAAACTAAAATGTAATTTCTATTGAAACTTCTATGTCATGTCTTTAAATATTTTTGTAATTACACATTTGTACTGCTGAAGCTGCATTTTAGTACATTTAAATATACTAACTACAATTAAAACTCTTAAAATAATCAATAGCTTTACTTGGGCTTCAGTATGTTTGTCAGCACATCAATATACTTATTTAAGCTTTTTTTTTTTTATTTTTTTTTTTACAAAGTACAATTTTTAAATGGTACTTATGTGTTAAGAAACGTAGCCATGAACATATACTTACTTTAAGTACACTTGAATGACCTTTAATTCATATGAAATTATCTGCAAGTACAGTTTAAAAAAAAATTATACTTTAAGATTTGATTCATTCAATACATTCAAGCACACTTCTTTTTCACAAGGGAGATATTACTTAGTTTTAGTTGTAGAGCCACAGCTACACGAGTCTAGTTATGTTTGTGACATGAAACAGGCCTAAAGCTATCATTTCAACCATTGTCTATACTTAAATTGCCTTGATACTTTAGGACTCAAGAGTATGAGATGTTTCAGTTATCATTCTGCTGTGCACCTTTATTAAATACAAGTTTCTGCTGTATGATTGCAGATGATCTTCAACCTGTTCAACTTTTTACCTCTGAATTCATCCAACACTTTCCACTCCTCTCAGTCTTCGATTGTATTATTCACTTCCTTTTACCTTTTGATTTAGTCCTCATTCTTTTTTATAATTTACTATGACTACTTTATTTTATTTCAGCCAGTGCTCATTTGGGTTTACTTCATTCTCTGTGATGTGGCTTGATTGTTGTGTACAGTAGACATCAAAGCCAAGAAGGTGCTATTGTGTTAGAGTAAATTTGTACTTATGCTACAGAAAACAAAACAAAACAAAAAAACACTCAACTAATGCGCTAAGACGTGTCCTGCTCTTTTACCTTTCCCTCATTAGTGGGTACCAACAGACATTCAAAAGGACGCCTGCCAAGATCAAAATTATCACTAATTAAACATCCAAATTACTTCAAATGGAGCGTTTGTAATTAAAGAAAGCGGTGACCACACACAGACTGAGAGAATGAGAACATGCTCATAATGTGTGATGGGTCTTTGATGGTGGAATAGTCTGGTAGCCATGGGAACTCAAAAGTGGTCGGTTATGATTGGAGGCACCCTGATGTTATACGTACCTATTGTAGATCTGAGAGAACAAAGTCGGTCAGTCACACTATAGACACAGCAGAGACAGACAGGTTTTCATTAATAATAAACACCAGGGTGGTTTTGGCGTTTGATGGCACTGACAGAACCCTCTGTGTCTCTCAAGAGCAGCTAAAAATGGATTGGTAGATGTAACCTGACGCTTCAGGAGCTGGACTGGCCTGGCCCGAATGGTCTTTGCCCAAATCTATTATTATTATTATTTTTTTTTTATTGTAAGGTTGTTTAATCGGCTTTGTTTCTGGTCCCTTCCCACAGAAAACACAATCGCTTTGCAGCAGTGGTGTGTGGCGGACTTTTGAAATGTGACGGAAAATCCCTTCTCCATCTTTAATCCAACGTAAAATTCATGTTCTGCTTGATATTTTCACAAATTCATGGTTAAAGATAAATTAAACACCATTTTCCTTAGATGATCAACAAGCAGTTATTAAAATATGTTTGCATGTTTATATTAGCATAATACCCCCCCCCCCCCAAAAAAAAAAATTGTGTCTTCTATTACAAAGTGCACTTTTTAAAGGGTATTTGTGTGTTAAGAAATGCAGCCATGAATGTATACTCAAATGTATTTTTAAAATTATACTTTAAGATTCGGTTCATTTAATACAATCAAGCACACTTCTTTTTCACAAGGGAGATACTGTATTACTTAGTTTTAGTAATAGAGCAATACATTTATGTTCTGTTTGATATTTACATAAATTCATGGTTAAAGGTAAACTGAACACAATTTTTCTTAGATCAACAAGCAGTTAATAAAATATTTTTTGTATGCTTACCATTATTATTATTATTATTATTATTATTATTAGCAGAAGGAAAAGTGATATTGAGGAAAAGAAAAACCTATTTTTACCAGTGAAATTTTCTGTTTTGTTTTATTTACTGTTTTATTTAACACAGTTTGATTAGAGTAATGACAAATATCTGGAATATTATTTTAGCAAATTGACAGTTTTTAATTAGTGAAATAATTTCAGATATATCCCTTTTCAAATAATAAAGGCTTCTATCTTAAAAAATTTATTTGAATATTTTATCTAATTTATTAAGACACAAAATCAATCAAACTGAGAACACAACAGTCTATAAGATAAGTGACTGGATTGAAAGAAACAGTTCACCTCCAAATGAAATTCTGTTATAATTTACTCACCTGCAAGTTGTTCCAAACCTGTAGCCATTGATTTGGAGAAAAAACAAATACTATGGAGTCAATGGCTACCTGCAATTGTTTAACGAAGTTTTTCACAATGCCATCTTTTCTGTTCAGCAGGAGAAAGAAACTGATGCAGGTTTAGAACAACTTGAGGAACAACTTGAACAAATAATAGTAATAGGTCATAGTTAGTAATAGGTAATAGTTTTCAGAAATTGGTTTCAGTTTAAGCTCTCAAGTCAAGATAGAGAAAATTACTTTCCGGAGTTTGTGAATCAAAGTTACTTTAAGGAGAATATCACTTATCCATCTCTCAATTTCACAAGTCTATTTAACATAGTTTTTACCAACTTGTTTTTACCAACCTATATCATGAGATGTAACTATTGAATAAGATGGTGATTTTGTGTAAATTCATATGTGATTCGCACAGAAACATGCTGTTTTTATTAATCATATTAATGAGATTGTACAAATGCATACAAATTTGCCATATGAACAAAACATAAATGGCCATGAGAGTGCATTGCTTTTTGCTTTAAAATACTTCTGTACAATTTATTTTGGTGGGTTTTTTTCTTGTTCTTTCCCATGTGATTACAGTAAACAAAGACCAGAGCTTTAGAGCTTGAAACACAAGAGCACCATAAAAGTGGTTCTTATTAATTATTCGCAATATAGTATGTAAGCACTATATTTGTTCTGAAGGTATGATTATTTAAGCTATACATACTGAAATTCTTCACTCCCTATTCATTGTAATTGCATGGAAAAGAGGGACCAGAAAATTATTCTCCTTATTTAAGATTCCACAGATTACAATGTCATTCAAGGTCAGCACGACATGAGAGTGAGTAACTAACAGCAAAATGTTAATTTGTTGGGGGAACTATTTCTTTAATCTTGCTTTTTACGCTCACACAGTTATTATCCAACACCGAAGAAGTCTCAGCAAAGCCCTAATTACCTGCTTTGGAGGCTTGTAAATGGAATGAGTGTGTTTGTGTTATCTGTGTTTGACCATTAAAATCACTAGATAGAGAATGGATAAGAGCATTACTTGTCTGAGCGTGAAAGAAACCGCGTATGTTAGGATGAAATGACCCTGCTGCTGCTGCATTGAATCAAAGCAGTAAAGATCTAGTCATTATGATCTGCAGACAGTACACATGAATAGACAGAAATAGTATTGCTCTTAGGGGCGGAAGTTGGTTGTGTGTGTGTGGGTGAGTATGAGAAGACGAGACCAAGTAGATTGCATTTCTCTGTGAAGATTATATTTCCCATCGTCAGTTTATGGGAAAGGGAGCATCCAGGGAGATGTATGGATGTGCGCATGAGCTCACGGGGCCGTTTGTGTGCGTGTGCAAGAGGCTGTCGATTACTGACACCTCGCTCTTCTTGACAATGCAGTTCTCGCTCTCTCAATCCCCAGCAGCCCGGCTCCCATCTCTCAGTAATCCCCTGTGACCCACTCTCACAGTCACACACCATCATCAGTTAGATGTGCGAGAATTCATCACTTCTCTAGATGGAGTCTTATGCGATGTCTGTTTCTGGCTAGGCGTATTGGTAGGTGTCTGTCTTTCGCTCTCTGCTTGCCATAAAGACATTTTCATGATTGCACATGCAATACTTTCAGTTCGATCTGCCTGCTCTCTTCAGGGCTACAGGGTGTGCTGCTCTGTTCAGTCCCACGAGAGTCAACTAATGGAAGCGATACTGCGCACAGCGCTGTGAGACACAAAACACTGTAGAGTGTTCTGTGGCCGGAAGCTTTTGTTCTCTTTTATGGTTGTGTGTGTGTGTGTAGGAATGAGATTCAGAAGGCAGAGAGAGAGTGTGGGAGATTGTGTGACTGTATTTGCATGCACATAAATAATCTGATATTAATCAGTATATGGTCAGATTTGGATTATGTAAACACCATGTAAACAAATGAACCTGATTAGCATAACCAGATAAGGCAATATTTTGGCTGTTTTCTAGAAATCCAAATAAGACACCTGGCATATGCATGTTTGAATCAGCAATGAAACATTTATAAATGTTTCATTGCTGAAACATTTATAAATGTGCATGTCCAAATGAATGTAATTGTAGGATATATTAAATACAGACACCTGTGAAAAGTAAATTTTTTAACATATATATATAAAAAGAAACATGTTAAAAATAGTGCTGTCAAACGATTAATCGTGATTAATCGCATCCAAAATAAAAGTTTTTGTTGACATAATATATGTGTTTAGTGTGTATATTTGTAATGTATATTTTAATTACACACACATGCATGTTAAAGAAGAAAAATGTTAGGTTTTTTAATGAAATATATTGATATATAATATCAATTATATGAATATAAATATATACATGTAAATATTTTCAAAATATATACTGTATGTGTGTGTATTTATATATACATAATAAATGTACACAGTACACACATATATTATGCAAACAAAAACTTTTATTTTGGATGCAGTTAATCACGATTAATCATTTGGCAACACTAGTTAAAAACTAATTTCTAATTTAACATATTTGTGTCACATGATCCTTCAGAAATTATTTTAATATACTGATTTGGTGCTTGAGAAACATTTCTTATTATTAACTATATTGAAAACAATTGAGCTGCTCAATATTTTTGTGAAACCATGATACTTTTTTGGTTAATGGAAATCTCAAAAAACAGGGTTTATTTGATATATAAATCTTGAATGTCTTTACTGTTAATTTTGTTGTCAAGTTAATGCATCTTAAAATATGAATTTCTTAAAAAAGAGCTATGGTTAATGGCATAAATGACTGATTAAATTGATCCAGTTACTGTTGAAAATAACTAAAATACAGATATTGGAATATTCCATGTAAATGGAAATTAAAACATAATTGTCCATTTACATACTAAAAGCTTAACCAGAATATGGGCTTCAATCAGAAAATGAAGTGCATTGAGGTTGGATGTGTAATTTAAAGGAATAGTTCACCCAAAAATTAGAACTTTGTTATATTCTAGTCACCTTTATACTCACCCTGGATTTCTCCAAACATGACTTACTTTCTTCTGTGGAACACAAAAGAAGATATGGTTTTTGGAGTCCAAATGTCCAAAGTTCTTTAAAATATCTTCCTTTGGGTTCCACAGAAGAAAGTCATACAGGTTTGGAATGACCTGAGGGCAAGTAAATGATGACAGGACTTTCGTTTTTAGGTCTATTCCTTTCATGCTGTTCTTTTCCCTGTGTGTGTGTGTGTGTGTGTGTGTGTATATGCAGTTATTGTACCAAATACCCTTGTCCAAGTACATGAGAAGATGGTTTAATAGGCCTACATCATTATCTCTCCTGCACCTCAGCTCCAAAGGTCAACAACTCTCAGCTGGGCCAATACCTCTCTTTTATCTCAAGAGAATTGCAGTTTTGATGTGCATGCTAAAACATAAAATATCTTCAGCTGTTTGTTCTGTGCCCCCGCGCTTCCTTTCTCTTTCAAGATCTGCTCTCTGACTCGTCCACTTTCAGATGAACCGTTCTGTAGAAGACTGTCTAGAAGATGAACGAGGTCATCCTGTTCACCTTCAACATTTAGAGCAAGGAAGGGAGGTGTGAGTCCATTGTCATCCATTTGCTGCACCCAACGATCCAACTCTTTGTTTGTCTGGCACCTATTTTAGACCATAAATTCAACCCAATGTCATGAGGGACATGACGTGCCTCTTTGTAAACTGCGAAGGGATTATGGGAAGTACTTTGAGTCTCTGACTCATGTCACTTCAAACCGCAGAATGGAAATGGGCCTTGTTTGCTCATTATGTTAGCGTATGAAATATTTGCCCCCATCTCTGTAATGACTAATACTCTTGCCCCTCAGACACCAACAACAGAGAACTCAAAAGTGGAGCACCACTCTGCTTACAGCTAAAGTGTGGCGGGAAAGAAACAGCACTCTCCTAATTTGAACTTTATGATTTAGATAAAAGCACTGAGCTTTTAATGAATGTTCCCCAGATAAACAACCCAGCATGTCTCAAGGTTTTTGAACCGCACACTCTTAAAACTGCAAAAGCATACAATTGTTGTGGAAAACAGCCCCCTGAAGGAGGAGGGAAGGGGGGCAGGCTGTAAGACGACCATCTGTCCCAGTCCTATAAGCGTAAAGCTGTAAAGCACATTGGCCATCTATCAAATTGACGATGATCCATTTGTTTAATTCTCTTTCTAACTTTTCTTTTTCCTTTTTACGCTTGAAATTTTAAAATGCTGCGTGACTAAAGACGCTCTGCAGGCACATTCTAAGCAGAACGTTTAACCTTTCTGAAAATGTGGTTCTGGTCCAACAGCATATTTATCACATACTTTTCTCTCTCTTTAAATAATCTTTTCTTTTAAAACAGAACTTATGTAAACATAAATTAACCACATTTCACTGCATTTGTTTGCAAGTCCTCTTCCCAATGAATGCATAAACACACCAGGGGTGAAGTAGTTACTTTAAAACTGTGGCTTGCCAAGCTACAAGATTAAAGGGAAAGTTCTTAAAAAATACATTTCTGTCATCATGTCATTCCAAATCTGATTAAACAATGGTGTAGAAACTCACTGGTGTAGCATTTTCCCTCATAAGTTGCTTGTAAATTGTTGTTTTGTTTGTAAGTTGTATGAAACTTGAAATACATTTTTTTGTTTTTTTTTAACTTTGAGAAATCTTTTTTCACATTGCATGAACATTCCCTGTTTCCCATGTTTTTATAAATACTAATAAAAACAAAATTTCAATTAGGGTGGCTGTATATATTTATATGTTCAAACTTATAATACAGTTTACAACCAGTGTTTTATAGTATTATTTGCATACTAAATCTGTATTAACATATTGTGAATGAGGCTTTTTTACTTTTAGTGTTCATTTTAATTTGGTCATTTTTCATTTAATTCATTTGTATTTCATTTTTAGTTTTAGTCATTTTAGTAGGCTAGATACATTTTGCCAAAGTTTGCTAATGTTTTAAGTTTAAGATCTAATATTTATATTTTATTTTATATTTTACTATATTTTATCTTATTTATTATTTTATAACGAAAATATTTTAATGGTTTAGTTTTAGTTAACCATTACAACAATGAATGCAACAGAAACACCCTAGTGTAAAACATAGTAGGCTACACAGTACAAGGGGATAAAATGTCCAAGCAAATCGATTCACAAGAATGAATCAGACTTTCCAGTGCTTTATTGTGATTGTTTGATAGCTTTTTGTTGCACTATATTGCAGCTTGTTGGCATAACTAACTTGTTACTGTAAAAGCTACACTATTTCAAAGAAGATGTCACACAACTAAACAATGAAGTTAGTTGCATCACAGCTTTTAGTTAGTTATTTTTAAACACTGCAGACAGTGCCTGATGCCAGTCTTCTCCAGAGAGAGATGATTTAAGACGAAAGAGCAGCTGGCAGAGAGATTTGATTTGATTTGATGCCACCTCTGCTTTTTATCAGCTATTTTTTTTCCGTTCTTCATTCACAACACATCCCTCTTTTATTTCCCTGGAGCCTGAACTTGTTGCAGAAAGTGAGATTTCAGAGAGGAAAAAAGGGAAAGCGTCTACTCCCTACTTTCTTTTAATTCTGCCCCCAATGCGTCAAAATGGCTCTCGAATTACTCCGTCTGAATCTAAACCCCATCTCTCGGATCTTAAGAAGCATCCAAATGCTTTTCTAATCCGTTTCCATTTCGCAGAGCTGAAGAGGCCTTCCTCTAAATCTCCATGTGTAAATATAAAATGTTTTAACAGGATCTTTTGAGATACCTCCTAATAATTTCTGGCAAATGATTTATAAAAATAAAACTGTAAACACCTCCAGACTTATTTTGATGTCATTTAGATGTTACACAGACAACTTATCTGACATTCATGGGTATATGTGATAATGTATAAACCAGGATCAGAGGATTAGGGATAACCTTTATGACAGTGTGCGTGTGTTTGTGGCTTGGCAACTCATACACACACTTTGAAGTTTTAATATCAGTCTCTATGTAAACATCACATTTTTGTTGACATTATTGTTGCAGTCATGTGGAGAGTATGATTTGTTAGACTAAACATCATGAAGATCAACCAAGTTTGTCAATAAAGTCTGAGTGGCACAGACAGGGCCGGATTTATGCATAGGCATTCTAGGCACGTGTCTATGCTTGCTCGTCCAGGGGGGGCCCAAACACAATGAAGAGATATATAATATTGTTGTTATACTATGGGCTATCTACAACAGTAAAATAACCAAAACCCCAGAAGAAATTGAGAAAATAAATATAACAAACAATAGGGTAAAAATGACAAACTATTTCCATGTCTTCAACCTTTTTTATGTATGGATCACGTTTTCTTTCTCCCGTTCTCTCTCACCGACGCACACACAGTACAGACACGCACACACACGGAGATGCGGGCAGAAACTTGTCAGAGCTGCGGCTGCCCCGCGAATTTATCAATAAAAGTTTTGCAGTTGAAAAGCTACATGGCATTTCTCAGTAGCGAGGTTCTTGAAGCAGTTCAACTTAAAGATTCGCTATTAGTAGACGCTGCTGCTGAATACTGCTGAGAGACGCACAGACACAAGTATTCACACGCACGTAATCTCTCTCTCCCTCTCTCTCTTTCGCTCTCTCTCTCTAATAACCGCATTAGACTGCATTAATAACTGCTTTAGCCTGGATATCAATGGCTCAAGCCTCTGTTATTAGCTCTAAAATGATGTTTTGGAATTTGCAATGGAAGGTTTGGGATGAGGTGCGTAAAAATTTGCTAGTTCTGCAATCACAAGATTTCAGGATGGAAATATGTCAAATGTCTTGAAACAAATCATCTGAACAATTGATGTATGATTTCTAGGCCGTTAAAATTATTAGAGAAAGAATGCACTCCCGAAGTGGTTATTTGGCCACGTCGCCGTGCCTATTAATGGAATGGTCTTTCTCAGTTCTCAAACAAATTTCTATTTTTATTGACTGAACGCAAGCGCTTATTGCGATAGAAAACACTGTAACGGTTTCCACTGATTAAGAAATATATTTGTTTGCTCGAGTGGTAATATTAGGCCTATTATATTAATAGGGAAGGGGGGCCCAAAGATTTTTTGCCTATGTCACGAAAAGAGGTAAATCTGGCCCTGGGCACAGAACAACCTGCATCTTTATTCACTAACCATTTGTTCACCCAAAAATGAAAATTGTTGCCATCATTTACTCACCCGCATGGTGTTCCAAACCTGTATAAGTTTCTTTCTTATGTTGAACAAAAATATTTTCAAGAATTTTGAAGAGCCAAACAGTTGTTGGTCCCCATTGACTTCCACAGTAGGGAAAGAAGTACTATGGAAGTCAATAGGGACCATCAACTGTTTGATTCAGCATTTTTCAAAATATCCTCTTTTGTGTTTTTTTATGTTTTATATTAGGTTTGGAACACCATGATGGTGAGTAAATTATGACAATT
This sequence comes from Sinocyclocheilus grahami, assembly GCF_001515645.1. Classification (NCBI taxonomy): domain Eukaryota; kingdom Metazoa; phylum Chordata; class Actinopteri; order Cypriniformes; family Cyprinidae; genus Sinocyclocheilus; species Sinocyclocheilus grahami. The sequence goes on from NW_015506027.1 coordinate 702,951, forward strand.
TTTTATTTATTTATATATTTTTGAATTTTCAGGTGAACTATCCCTTTAACCAGACAATGAGTATTAACACATTTAAATTAAGTAATTTTCATTTCAAACACACTTAATTTAAATGCAGTTATTTCAAAGGGAAATACATTTTACTAAATAATAATAAAAAAAAAAAAAATGTTAATGTCCAGTATATATAATAACAATTAAGCTGTAAAGTAAGCCAAAATGAATGAATGAATGAATGAATTAATTAATTAATGAAGGGATAGATGGATAGATAAATGCATGAATTAATGAATCGCAATTCTCTCTTTCTCTCTCTCTCTCTGTCATCTAAATCTCTAATAAATGATGATGATGATTAATAATAATAATAATAATAACAATTTTACATAACCAAGTCAAAAACATAGTACATTATAAAGGAAATAAAGCTAAAATAAAATAATTTTTTTTTTATATTAATGTCTTAAACTTCAAATACAATTAGAAAACTACTTCAACTTAAACTTATTGTTTGTTAGTTGCTGCTGTAACATTTGAACTTTTCATTTAGAATTTTGAGGGAAATAATACGTTTATATTTTCCGTCTAATATTTGTATTTAATTGCATTTCAGCTTTATTTCAGTTAACATTTTTTTAAAGTTGTTTCCATCTAATACTTATATTTAATTTAATTTTATTTCAGTTGACAAAAATTTTTGTTTATTTGTTTATTTATTTATATATTTTTATTGTTAACAATAACAACACTGCAAACATTTAATTTTTACAGTAATGGATCCCGTAGCAAATATGCCAAAGTGCATTCAAAACTTCTCACCCTTTGATATTCCCTTCAATTTGAACTTGGAGGAAACCCAAGAGTCTGAGAGCTCTGTCCCTGTCCTTGCTGCTCTTTTGTCCAGTGGGAACATAAGCGAGGACTCTCCGGCGTGATTCACAATGTGCGTCCTTGCCTTCCTCATCTGGTATTCACTACCTTATGATACCTCTCTGATTCAGTTCGCACCTGCTGTCCGCCACAGCAACAGCTCAGTTCTTTATCGTGATGGGAGGGGAGAGTCCGCGAGAAGAGGAGAGGTGCGCAGATAAAGATGTGGAAGAGACAGAGGTTGTAAATCAAGGCTCCGTCCCTCACGACCTTGTCTGAGCACGCACCTGTTGCTGAGTGCATTGTCACACCTTTCAAAGTGGTGGTGAGGAGAAGGGGGAAAAATACTCCTTGAAAAATAAGAGCCGAGATGCCAGAGGTGGCAGTGAGAAGATTGAATTGCTAGCAGAGAGATCTGGACAGTGATAAAGGGAAAAGGAGCCGGACTGTTATAAAGCGAGAGGGAGAGAGAGAGAAAGACAGATGGAAGTGACAGGTGAGACAGTGAGGTCATTACTGTAGCCGTCAGATTGTCCAGCTGCACATGTGTGGGTTTGTGTGCACATGTTGCGATTGCTGATCTTGCCCTAGTACAACATGTTTTGCTTTTTTTGACAGCGTATCGTACCCTTTTGTTTGCTCTTGATCACTCATCCCTGCGCTTGCCGTTGAAGTCATTCAATAAGACCCAATTTAAGTCTTTCCTCTGTCTCTCATTCTTTGATAAATGGGTCACTCACATAACAAACATGTCCAATAGCAGACTGAAGTCACACAGGCTTTGTTCACACTGTGCGCAAATCCGATTTGGGCTTTTTATCTGATCTTTAGGACTGCCTGTCCGCTCTGTCACTTTGCAAGTGATGAAATCTGATGGTTTGTTTGTTCAGACAGCATAGTCAATATCCGGTGTATCTATACGTCGTTTGTTCAGACAGTATAGTCAATAATTGGGGTCTATACATTGGTTGCTGTGGAGTTGATGTAGGCATTACAATGTCAAGAGACTTTTATCACAATTGAGAGAAGCTGTCAGACACAAAAAATGACCTCTACTTCTCAGTATATCATGTTGAATGCATGAGGCATTGTGTATTGTTTCTAAATATGTATATATATATATATATACACAGTGGTGTGAAAAGGTTTTTGCCCCCTTCCTGTTTTTTTTAAATTTTTTGCATATTTGTCACACTTAAAAGATTCAGATCATCAAACAAATTTTAATATTACACAAAGATAATGCAAGTAAGTACAAAATGCTGTTTTTAAATGATGATTTCATTTATTAAAGGAAAAAAGCTGTCCAAACCTACGTGGCTCTACATGAAAAATGTATTGCCCCCTCCTGCTAAATCATAAAAGAACTGCAATTAACCACATTATTTTAGAAAGCTGAGTTAAATTTCACTGGCCACACCCAGGTCTGATTACTGCCAGACTTTTTTCCCTTAATAAAATAAATCCTCATTTAAAAACTGCATTTTGCATTTACTTGCATTATCTTTGTGTAATATTAAAATTAGTTTGATGATCTGAATCTTTTAAGTGTGACAAATATGCAAAAAATAAAAAAACAGGAAGGGGGCAAAAACCTTTTCACACCCCTGTAGATGACATACATATAGGATGTTGGCCAAGAATATGTGATTCAAAAGTTTATTTATTATGATAACTTTTTTATTCATTTTTTATTCAGCAAAGATGCATTAAATAAAAATAAAAGTAAACAGGAAAAATTATAGAAACATTTTCCTAAAAAAAAAAGATTGTTTTCCACAAATAGATTAAGTAGCACAATTGTTTGTTTGTTATATATAATTGATAATAATACTAATTGTTTCTTGAGCGCCAAATTAGAGTATTATAATGATTTCCGAAGGATCATGTGATACTGAAGACAAGTTTTCCATCACAGGAATAAATTGCATTTTAAATATGTTAAAATATAAAACATCTCTAGGTTACCCATGGTTCCCTGAGGGAACGAGACGCTGCATTGAAACGCTATGGAAACGCCTCCGTCACGTTCCCCTTCAGGAAGTCAAGCTGCGTCAAAACGCTTTGGGAATGAGTATGCTCACGCTGCCAGACCTGCAATTCCCTGCCTAGTGTGGAAGAGCACAGCTAAGGCAAGAGAAAAGGAGCCAGGAGTGGTGCAAAATGCAGGTATATAACCTGACAAGTAAACGGAGTGGACATCCCACAGCATCCTGAAGGCCAACTTCTGGAGGAGTGAGCCTTGACCCCCAAAGGAGAGGGGAGATCAAAGGATTCAAGGCTATGGAATAGCATCCTGATCCACCACTTAGTATAAGCTTCTCCTGGGCGAAGGCCTCAGCACACCGCGGAGGAAACATGTAACTAGTGGGTCTCTCTCGAAAGACCAACCACCGAGAGGGGCGTTGTAAGCAGCTAGGGGTGCCATGGAAACCTTCAAGGTGGAGTGGTAAAACCCTGCGGAGAACTGTACCTGCAAGAACTCCAGCACTGAACCAACTGAGTAGTTAACTGGGTCGAGCTTGCGGTTGCCGCATCAAGAAGTGAAGGTTCACTTCAAGGAGTACAGTTTCTTCATGGAGGGAGCTCTGGACTCGAGTATGGTCTCAGCAACCTCAGTTGAGAGACCGGAACCTATGAGCTGTGCCCTCTCAGGGCCACATCCACAGTTCCAAAACTCTTTGCAGGGAAGGCCCCGCCTGAGAGAGGAGATCCCTTCTGATGGGAATCTCCCAAGGAGACCGTCGAGAAGGGAATTCAGGTCGAGAATCATACTCGGCCCGGCCAGAACGGGGCTACTAAGAGAAGACGGACCCCATCCCGGTGCACTCTCTCCAGAACTCCCGGGAGCAGAGCAATCAGGGGAAAGGCGTACAGACGAAGCCTCGGCTACATCTGCACAATGGCATCCAGCCCAAGCGGAGCCAGAGTGGACAGTGCGAGGTCTCTTGAGTCGCGAACATGTCCTTTTGAGCCTGGCCAAACTCCCTCCAAATCTGCTCCACCACCTCAGAGTCGAGCCTCCATTCCCCGGGCCTCGGCCCCTGCCTTGACAGGATGTCTGCTCCCTGATTGAGATGCCCAGGGACGTGTACTGCTCTCAGTGAAAGGAGTTTCCCTTGGGCCCACACAAGGCTCTGGTTTGCCAGCCTGTAAAGGTAGTGCCGAACGCAGACCTCCCTGGTGGTTGATGTAAGAGACCACTGCTGTGTTGTCGGTGTGCACCAGCACATGATGGCCTGTTAAGTCCGAGAGAAAGTGTTTCAGTGAGATGAGATGGCGACCACTCCACAGACCACGGGCTGGGCAGCCACTCATGACCGCTCCCCAACTGATGAGGGAGGCATCCGTAGTTAGCGTTACGTGATGACAAGGAGTTCCCAACACCGGGCCCTTCTCCATATGTCTAAGGCATGAAAGCATTGCCCCGTGACCTTGATCATGCAAAGTGGGTTGCCCCTCGGGGAAAACCCCTTGGTCCTGAACCACCACTCTAGGGTTCTCATGTACAGCAGGCCAAAAGTTATCACATTGGATGGAGCTGCCATCAGACTCAGCAATTTATGAAACTGCTTGACAGTGAGTGACCGGCCTTCTCTCACTCTCGCGACTGCCATGAGGATCGACTCAATCCATGCAGGAGAAAAACATGCCTGCATTGTGGTCGAATCCCACACCATGCCCAGATAAGTGGTCATCTGTAATTGAGAAAGCAGACTTTTCTTGGTCTTTCAGTCTTAACCCCTGCTCTTTCATGTGGGCGAGAACGACATCTCAATGCCAAACCGCCGTCTGCTCCAATTGAGCTAATATCAACCTATCGTTGATATAATTCAGTATGCGGATGCCCTGGAGTCGCAGCAGAGCCAGAGCAGTTTCCACACACTTGGTGAGAGTGCAAGGCTGAATGGAATAACCCGATATTGGAAAGCTTCACCCCCGAAAGCAAACCTCAGGAACTTCCTGTGTTGAGGAAGTATGGAAATGTGGAGGTATGCATCCTTCAGATCGAACGTGACAAACCAGTCCTCGGACTTGATTTGAGACATGACCTGCTTGAGGTGAGCATCCTGAACTTCAGTCGCATGACTGAGCGGTTCAACTGATGCATATCTAAAAAGGCACGCAACCTCCCATCCTCCTTGGAACAATGAAGTACCGGCTGTAGAAACCCGGAGTCTCTGTCGAGAGGAGGGACCACCTCGATGGCTTCCTTCCTCTACAGAGTGTTTACTCCATGTTCCATGAGCAGAGCCTGCTGGGGGCCCACAAAGGTGGGAACAATCCTGTTAAAGTGAGGTGGAGGAGAACCAAACTGGATTTATTAGCCTCTTTCTACAGTGTACAGGACATATTGAGACACATTTGGCAGAAGCTTCCACGCTGCCAAATAGTCTACTAAGGGAATCAATTTCTCGAGAATGACCTCTAGTGTACTTAGAGTGGCTAGCACGGTGCTATGAAGCGGAGGACCGGCAGGGAACGGCCAATCTAGCTGCTTTGGAGACCTCCTTGGAGGTAGCGAGCCTCCCAGAACCACTACGTTTCCGGGTGGAAGCTGAGAGAAGCGCTCACTGGAGACCGCTGTGCCCTGAAGCACCGGAGGTGGCAGGGTTGACAGACCGATCTCCTGAGGGCACTGAGGAGAGACAGGCACCGTATGATGAGGTGTGCACCGCTCTTCCCCAGAGGGGCCTGCCCTCAGAAGTCCTGAGCCATGGGCATCAGGACTATTTTGGCCGAAGTCTCCTATTGAAAATGACGGTCCTCAGACCCGTCATCTCCTTAGAAGACTTAGACTGACACAACCAGAGCCTGCTTGGGGCAGGACCCGATTAGATACGTTTGGCAGGGGCTCCCATACCGCCAGGTGACCTACTAAGGGAACCAGTCTCTCGAGACTGGCCTCTGGTGTACTTAAAGTGGCTAGCTTGGTGCCCTGAAGCGGAGGACCAGCAGGGTGGCGGCCAATCTGGCTGCTCTGGAGACCTCATGAGGATCGACTCAATCCATGCAGGAGAAAAACATGCCTGCATTGTGGTCGAATCCCACACCATGCCCAGATAAGTGGTCCCGGGCCCTTCTCCATATGTCTAAGGCATGAAAGCATTGCCCCGTGACCTTGATCATGCAAAGTGGGTTGCCCCTCGGGGAAAACCCCTTGGTCCTGAACCACCACTCTAGGGTTCTCATGTACAGCAGGCCAAAAGTTATCACATTGGATGGAGCTGCCATCAGACTCAGCAATTTATGAAACTGCTTGACAGTGAGTGACCGGCCTTCTCTCACTCTCGCGACTGCCATGAGGATCGACTCAATCCATGCAGGAGAAAAACATGCCTGCATTGTGGTCGAATCCCACACCATGCCCAGATAAGTGGTCATCTGTAATTGAGAAAGCAGACTTTTCTTGGTCTTTCAGTCTTAACCCCTGCTCTTTCATGTGGGCGAGAACGACATCTCAATGCCAAACCGCCGTCTGCTCCAATTGAGCTAATATCAACCTATCGTTGATATAATTCAGTATGCGGATGCCCTGGAGTCGCAGCAGAGCCAGAGCAGTTTCCACACACTTGGTGAGAGTGCAAGGCTGAATGGAATAACCCGATATTGGAAAGCTTCACCCCCGAAAGCAAACCTCAGGAACTTCCTGTGTTGAGGAAGTATGGAAATGTGGAGGTATGCATCCTTCAGATCGAACGTGACAAACCAGTCCTCGGACTTGATTTGAGACATGACCTGCTTGAGGTGAGCATCCTGAACTTCAGTCGCATGACTGAGCGGTTCAACTGATGCATATCTAAAAAGGCACGCAACCTCCCATCCTCCTTGGAACAATGAAGTACCGGCTGTAGAAACCCGGAGTCTCTGTCGAGAGGAGGGACCACCTCGATGGCTTCCTTCCTCTACAGAGTGTTTACTCCATGTTCCATGAGCAGAGCCTGCTGGGGGCCCACAAAGGTGGGAACAATCCTGTTAAAGTGAGGTGGAGGAGAACCAAACTGGATTTATTAGCCTCTTTCTACAGTGTACAGGACATATTGAGACACATTTGGCAGAAGCTTCCACGCTGCCAAATAGTCTACTAAGGGAATCAATTTCTCGAGAATGACCTCTAGTGTACTTAGAGTGGCTAGCACGGTGCTATGAAGCGGAGGACCGGCAGGGAACGGCCAATCTAGCTGCTTTGGAGACCTCCTTGGAGGTAGCGAGCCTCCCAGAACCACTACGTTTCCGGGTGGAAGCTGAGAGAAGCGCTCACTGGAGACCGCTGTGCCCTGAAGCACCGGAGGTGGCAGGGTTGACAGACCGATCTCCTGAGGGCACTGAGGAGAGACAGGCACCGTATGATGAGGTGTGCACCGCTCTTCCCCAGAGGGGCCTGCCCTCAGAAGTCCTGAGCCATGGGCATCAGGACTATTTTGGCCGAAGTCTCCTATTGAAAATGACGGTCCTCAGACCCGTCATCTCCTTAGAAGACTTAGACTGACACAACCAGAGCCTGCTTGGGGCAGGACCCGATTAGATACGTTTGGCAGGGGCTCCCATACCGCCAGGTGACCTACTAAGGGAACCAGTCTCTCGAGACTGGCCTCTGGTGTACTTAAAGTGGCTAGCTTGGTGCCCTGAAGCGGAGGACCAGCAGGGTGGCGGCCAATCTGGCTGCTCTGGAGACCTCCTTGGAGGTAGCAAGCCTCCCAGAATGGCTACGTTTCCGGGGGGAAGCTGAGAGAAGCACTCGCTGGAGACTGCTGTGATTGACAGACCGATCTCCTGAGGGCACTGATTCTAAACTTGATTTTTCATTGCATAAGACTTTCTTCCCTCAAGAAGAAACGTCAGTGGGAGCAGAGCTAAACATCCAAGGTAATGCACACTTAGGGAAATATTAGAATGAACACAGCCAGCCCCCTCAAGAGCTGACTGTGCGTGCTCCGCTTCAAAACAAATCACACATAAATCGCGTGCGTCTCCACCCCTTATTTTACAGAGGGCAGGGAGAACGAGCGATCTAAAAAGCAATCTGCAGCAGCGAGCTCTCATTCAAAGGTGGAAGAGTCTGAACCCCGAGAAAGAGTGCTAGATCTAGATCTATTGCCGCCGTGCTTCAGCAGCAGCGGGACCAGAACCCCAAGATCACAAGCACGAACACACTCCTCGAAGCGTGCCCGGCTAGAGCGGAGCATTTGCAGCGGGCAGAAGCACAATCAGCGCCCTCGAGAGCTGACTGTGCGAGCTCCACAAACAACACATAAACTGTGTGTATCCCCACCCATAACGTAGCACGAGCAGGGAGGAACACACAGTCTATATAATGCTGTCTGCCCTTGCCCTTATGCTTGTCTTTTGCCTTTGACATGGCTTATGCTTTTACTGGGACAGACAACAATCAATAGAACTGACACACACAGAGTGCTTGCTGAATGACAGAAGCTGCCGCTGTACCCACCGCACGTGCTTTTAAGCTCCCTGGTCTCTAAATCACCCTGCCTGTGATGTCTCGTCCATGCATTGGACTCATTACACACGTGATTTAGAGTGTGGTCACGCTGGAGGCTTTTCCAAAGCGTTTCGAATTCCTGTAGGGGAACAGTTATTTTAAATTGCAATATTTCACAATATGAATGTATTTTTGATTACATAAATGCAGCTTTGATAAAAAGAGACTTCTTAAGTAAATAAATAAATAAAATAATAATAATAATAATAATAATTAAAAAAATTATTCTTAGCGACCCAAAACCTTTTAATGGTTGTGTATATACAGGGCACTATAGGTTTAGTTTAATTTATGCAAGTTTTCATATAACTTTTTTTGTACAACTTTTTATTCAACAACAAAACGTTTTAATTAGTCACTGCACATCTTCATCTGCCACTAAATAGCCAGAAATTATGTTTGCCTAGGGAGAGCTGCTTAAATATTTTCTGTTAAGATCAGTATTTAGTGGTACTTTAATGAGAATTTATGGAGATCCTGGAGGCAGCAAAAGTGGTAGAATGCCTTTTTAAGAGATGAATATCACCAAAAAGTGCTTTAAATAGTTAAATATTAGCAGCAAAAGGCATTCTGGTTTATGCGTAATGAGCACATTGAGCCCCAAAATGACTAAATAATTGTTGACCTTCATGAAAGTCATTGTACGTTTGACACGCTGTCATAGAGCCGTCTTTTATTTTCTCTTAGTCACAAGTACAATTCTGAAAAGCCTCCAGTGAATGTTCCAACTAATCAATGCAAATAGCTTTCTTCCCTTTGTCAAGAAATAAGCAGTCTTGATGTATCAAACAGATCGATGCCAGCATGTCAGTCATTTTGCTTCTGTTTCTCTTAATTAGCATATTTGATTCAAACAGACCTTCTGACAGCCTGGCAGGGGCAAATAACTATATAACACTGCCAAGAGGCTTTCTAATACAACAGCTGAGAGTAGCTGTCAGTGTGGAAAGAGAGGACAGAAAGCTTAAGATTTTGCTGAACTTGACTCAAGAGAGAATATAAGCGAGAATGGTGGCATAAATAGTGGTAAAAGATCAGGCAAAAAGTCACTTACACACAACTGTCACCTCCCAAACTCCAGCTATAATATTGACTTGGGTGAAGAGTTAATAGTGGACAGTAAAATGGGACTGTTAAAAAAAAGAGTAAAACTCTGGCTATTCAAATTCTTCCTGATAAATCTTTGAAGGAACTGGGCATATCGATTGCTCAGTAAAGAAGAGAGAGGTTTTATGATTTTATCTTACATTCTTGGCTTCCCCTTCGGCAGAGCTACCTATCAGTATACTACTAGCTTCCACTGCAGTTTTAACAAGCAAAGTTGAGGAACAAGAATATGGCCAGGTCTGACTTCAAATGCACATGAGCCTTGATCTATTTCTCTAATCTTAGTTTGTGTGCTCCTGATTATCTTACCAAAGGAGGCTACAGTATGTTTGCCATGTATTCCCCTCTCATCTACAGATTTTACATATTTTAACAATGACTGCTATATACCGGTCAAAAGTTTGGAACAGTTAAGGCATTTAGTGTCTCTTTGGCTTACCAAGGAAGCATTTATTTGATAAAAATATAGTAATAACAATAATATTATAATTTAAGGGAGACATATCATGAAAATCTGAGACATTACCTATAGTTTAAGTGCTATAATGGGGTCCCTACTGCATCCACCAACCCAGAAAATGTGAAAACGAACAACCCAGTAACTTAATTTTGGTAAGCTTTTCTCTGCAAGCATGTAAAAAAATTAGTTGCTCAGATTTCGCTCCCCCCATGACGTAGAAACGGGATCTTATTATAATATTACCACCCCTTAATCTGCACGTTTCCACCCACGGCACTGCCATTTTGTTTTTGCAATTTATTTCCCAGCTGTTTACCTTCACAGACATAGGGCCAGATTTACTAACAGCTCGCGCCAGAGCAAACCGTCTTTTGCCGTTAAAATAGTACTGTCAGGGCCGGATTTCCCTCTTTTCGTGACATAGGCAAAACACATTCTTGGGCCCCCCTTCCCTATTAATATAATAGACCTAATATTACCACCCAAGCAAACAAAATATTTCTTAATCAGTGGAAACCGTTACAGTGTTTTCGATCGCAATAAGTGCTTGCGTTCAGTCAATAAAAATCGAATGTAGTTCTTAATTAGTTTGAGAACTGAGAAAGACCATTCCATTAATAGGCGCGCCGTCGTGGCCACAACCACTTCGGAAGTACATTATTTCTCGAAACATTTTAACGGCTTGGAGTCACAACCACACATCAAGACATTGTTCAGATTATTTGTTTCAAGACATTTGACATGTTTCTGTCCTGAAATCTTGTGTGTCAAACTAATTTTTTAGGCACCTCATCCCAAACCTTCCATTGCAAATTCCAAAACGTAATTTTAGAGCTAATAACAGAGACTTGAGCCATTGATATCCAGGCTAAAGCAGTTATTAATGCAGTCTAATGCGGTTATCGGAGAGAGAGAGGTCAAGGTCAAGGTCAAGTTTATTTATATAGCACCTTAAAAGCAACAAGTGCTGACCAAGGTGCTGCACAACCAAAACATCTGAAAAATCAACTAACAAAAGTATTAAGACAATATAACATTTGAAATCATTAAATAATACAATAAGTAATGCAAGACATCACCAAACAAAGAAACAAACAGAAACAACACATAAAAGTATTTTCACGTTAAGCAAAAGCCTGAGAAAAAATATATGTTTTAAGAGATGATTTAAAAGAAGATAACGTAGGGAGAGATTAAGTGTGTGTGAATGCCTGCGTCTATGCATCTCTCAGTAGTGTTCAGCAGCAGCGTCTACTAATAGCGAATCTTTAAGTTAAACTGCTTCAAGAACCTCGCTACTGAGAAATGTCATATAGCTTTTCAGCTGCAAAACTATTTTATTGATAAATTCGCGGGGCGGCACTGACAAGAATTTTCTGTTCGCGTCTCTGCGTGTGAGCACAAGAGTGTGTCTGTACTGTGTGTGCATCTGTGAGAGAGACTGGGAGAAACAAAGCATGATTTCTGTAGCCTACATAAAAAAGGTGGAAGACATGGAAATAGTTTGTCATTTTTTACCCTATTGTTTGTTATATTTATTTGCTCAATGTCTTCTGGGGTTTTGGCTCTTTTACTGTTGTAGATAGCCCATAGTATAACAAAAATATTATATATCTCTTCATTGTATTTGGACCCCCCTGGATGAGCGAACATAGGCACGTGCCTAGAATGCCTATGCATAAATCTGGCCCTGCACGCAGTGAAGAATTACCGCTGAAATGGCATGGACACAGTTATTTTTGCTCCTGACCTTATTGAATATGCATTTGTAGGAGTTTCCGTTTCAGACACAATATTTATGGGAGGAGAGTATTAAAATGAATCACGCAACGCGATTTACTAACATTTGCGCTCGTCAAATTACTGGTATTTGTGTCATTATTTAATGTCCCCCAAAAAAGCATGTCTTAAAGCAGGTGGTAATTTGTGCAGCTCTTGGTAGATTGCACTGGTCATTATGGAAATTATCTGGCTGCGTCTGTGTTCTTTAATGTGCGCATTGTCAGTAAATCACACACAGAATTTTCCTCTCTCATCGGTGCGTTTATGGAATTGCGCTCTAACGCTAATTTGCCCTGTTTAGTAAATCTGGCCCATAACCGACTGTTTTTGTAACTCGCGTGTTAATATAAACTTGTGTGTATTTGACAGTTTAAGCACAATAAGACATGAAAGAGAACTTAGTCTAGTACTCACTCACACACACACACACACACGCACACACACACACACACACACACACACACACACACACACACACACACACACACACACACACACACACAGACACACAAAAAAAGAGAA
>NW_015506027.1:715337-723232 GCF_001515645.1 Sinocyclocheilus grahami
CAAATGAAGAGTTCAGATGCAAAAGTCTCTAAGTGCCGTCTGAAATTTTCTCAAGCTTGATTGTTGTTATTTCACTTTAATGCCAATGAAAAGAACCTATTCATTGCCATTAAAGTGAAATTACTGAATACAGTGAGCAGAGGCCGGGGGAAAGTGTGAGGAACGGCCGGAGGGTTAGGGTTAGCAGAGGCGGGTGCGCTTGAGAATGGCGCGGCCGGCGATTTCGACGATGGAGCGTCCGGAAGGACATGTGACAACTCCGGGCTGGACTCCGCTTCGTCCACGGTGAAAGCCGATCCGGCGATAGTTGTAATATTTCCTCATCAACAGGCATGGATCAGCTCCAGGCATGACGGAGCAGATATCGTCCTCTTTTGGAAGACCAAACAAAGTAGTTTTCACTTTCACAACGAAGCACAAAGCGTCTTTACAACCTGTAGGAGCCTGATAAAAATGCTAATTTCAGAAGAAAATTTCAAATGGCACTTAGAGGCTTTTGCATCTGAACTTGGTTGAAAGTTTCTTCACATCCCGATAGCTATCATTAAGTTAAGTGGTCTAAATGTATTTGTCTGTATTTATATATTCTGTGGAAGGCGTAGGAATTTCCTCATCAACAGGCATGGATCAGCTCCAGGCATGACGGAGCAGATATCGTCCTCTTTTGGAAGACCAAACAAAGTAGTTTTCACTTTCACAACGAAGCACAAAGCGTCTTTACAACATGGCGGCGGAAAAAACAAAACTACAGCGAGAATAAAAGTTACGCCTTCTTTCTTTGCGTGAACATTTGGGCGGCGTTATGCAAATCTTCCCACATAGCGACGTAGATATGTGGGGGCGTGTTAGAACGAGCCGTTTTAGGTAGGCGTGGCTGACTCTTAACTTTTATAAAGAATATCTCTTTGGATTTGAGACTTTAGTCTTTGCAACTTTACATATATTCTTTATGCACCAAGAGCTTGTAACACTCCAAAGAGAAAGGAAAAATTTAAATCGCATCATAAGAACCCTTTAAATTGAGAGATTTACTTTAAAAATCATGTCACCAAACATTAAAAGACATCCATTTTTTAGAATAACCCCTAGTCTTTTAGACAGTGAAGGAAGAGAAAGTCTTTCACTCTAATGGATCTGTCCTCACTTTCATAAAGAGTGAACCCCCCCATGTTACAAACAATTCGACTACGCCAACACTTTTCCTTCACCTGCTATTCCCCCTTTTTCTGAGTCTGCTGCCTTCTCGGTTAACAGTGGACCCGTGGTAATGTCGAGCATCAGCAGAATCTCTTAAAGAGGGTGAAATGAAGACGAGAGGGCCTCTGTTGACTTCAGCAAGATCAGCCAATTAGAGTAAACCCAGGTGCTGAGAGCAGTCGTGTGTGTGCATCTGGCCAAATCTGGACACTAGAGGGATTGCACAGGTTGCACTGACCTGGTCTTACTTTCGTTTCTGTATGGTTGAAAGTATGATTTAGCATGAAATGACTTGAGTATTTTCGTATTTGATCTGTTAAGGTGGCTTATTTTACTGCTGCATAGTTCCTGACACCTGCATTATTAGATTTTAAGTAGTCTTAGAAATAATCGGACTAGTGCTGAATAGATAGACATTTGAAATGCTTAATGAACAATGTATTAGATAAAATAAACTAGAACAATTACTTAATAACACCCTAGAAGGAGAGAATACAGACATTAAAATGTTCCACATAAAGTTACCCTCACCCTTGAGGACTTACCACATGCAGAATTTAGTGTGTGACCCATGTGGAGTGTTACGCAAACTCATAAGAGAATAACGTGTTGGTCCTTCACAGTCACATACTGCTTAACGAGCCGTGTAAAAGAGTTTTTCATCCCAAAAGGGATGCTGGCAAAAGTATTTTGTGATACAAATGTAGAGTGTGAGACTGGAAGTTTAAAAGCCTTTTTGATTTGGAAGAGACGTCATTCATTTCTTCCATTTTCGGTTGGATCGACTCAAGGTGAGCTCCAAATGTTTTAAGTTGTAAAGTTTCTAGTCACAGTGTCTAAAAACAAACAATAATGGGATTAAAACCTTTTATTTCAATCAACTAACAACAAGAGAAAAAAAGCAGTACAGTCTAATTGGATGAGTCACATTCTATATTAAAACGACGTGTTGCTTGGCAACCATAAACAGCCCACAGTCAGGCTAATGAACTATACTACCACTATATTACCTATTATGATTATTAGTATTAATGATTAAAGTAATCATACAGCCAAAAATGAAGACTCACCCTCAGGCCATTCAAGATCTAGATTAGTTTGTTTCTTCATCTGAACAGTTTTGAAGAAATGTAGCATTAATGGATCCTCTGCAGTGAATGGGTGCCATCAGAATGCGAGTTTTAACCATCGCTTCAGGCCAAGATATGAATTCGTAATCCATAATTCATCCAGTGAAAAAGTCCATCCTCTGTTGTCATCTCACATCAAAATCCACCAACATATTTGTTTAGAACTGTTTTTTTTTCTTTCTCGCTTGTAAGCAGTGCTTAATCTGTGCATACTGTATTTCTCTTCTGAATCAGACAAGACAAATTTGAACATCAGTCATATTTTAGCTGGAAGCAATGGTTTGAAGGAAAAAAATTATTAAAAACATGCATCTTTTTGCTTCACAAGTTGTTAATTGGTGGACTAGAGTCTTGTGGATTATTGTGGGAGTTTTATCAGCTGATTGAAGTCTCAATCTGATGGCACCCATTCATTCAGGATCTATTGCTGGGAAAGTGATGTTAAATTTCTTAAAATCTGTTTGTAACAACGTTTGTAGGTCGGGAAGAAGGAGGCGGGAACCGGCAAACATTTAAACAAACTTTAATAATAAAATAAACTCAAAACGGCACGCCAGCCCCTCGCGGACGACTGTCGCGCACAAACAAAACCAAAACACAAAATAAAGTCCAGGCCTGGTCCTCTCTCGTCTTTCCCTGTCGTCACTCCTCCTTTGTATCCTTCCGGAGCTCCTCCGTGAGACTCGAGACCGGTGAGTGGTGCAGGTGTCGCTCATTATCAATTACTCCACCGGCCTCGCTCCGTTCCCACGGCTCTCTGCCCCGCCCCTCTCGTCACATACCCCCATCGCCCCTCGCAGGCCGGGGGGTACTCCCGAGACTGCGCTCTACTCCCCCCCCCCCTCCCGGGGGAGCCGATCACGGCGGCTGCGGCGTACCTGGGGGTAAGGACAGACAGACGAGGCGAGAGAAAAGGAGACGGAAGGATGAGGAGAGACGGAGAGAGGAAAAAAATAAATTCTTGTTCCGGTTCCCAGACACACTGCCGCTCGGCCCTCCACCAGCTGGGTAAGCTCTTCCGCGATGCCTGGCGGCGGCACTGGATAGCCCTCAGAGGACGGCACGACTCCTCTGCCGCCCAGTGGACGGCGACGGCTCCTCCGCGTTCGGGCAGCCGGCAGGAGTCCCCCGTTCCCTGCTCCTCCCCATCATGGCGGATGGCAGCAGGCTCCGGCCTCAGGCGAACGGCGGCGACTCCTCCGCTCCCTCACGGACGGCAGCCGTCCCTCCACATTTCAGGCAGCGAGTTCGTCCGCCCCCGGCAACTCCCTCCAGCCCACCGCCTCGAGCGTCCATGGCAGCAGACTGCTCGATGGCACCGCGGACTCACCCCAGCGGCGAGGGATCTCTGGCAGCGTGCCCCTCCTTCCTCCCGGGTTTCGGCACCAATGTAACAACGTTTGTAGGTCGGGAAGAAGGAGGCGGGAACCGGCGAACATTTCAACAAACTTTAATAATAAAATAAACTCAAAACTGCACGACAGCCCCTCGCGGACGACTGTCGCGCACAAACAAAACCAAAACACAAAATAAAATCCAGGCCTAGTCCTCTCTCGTCTTTCCCTGTCGTCACTCCTCCTTTGTATCCTTCCGGATCTCCTCCGTGAGACTCGAGACCGGTGAGTGGTGCAGGTGTCGCTCATTATCAATTACTCCACCGGTCTCGCTCCGTTCCCACGGCTCTTGGCCCCGCCCCTCTCGTCACACTGTTCCAATGAAGAAACAAAGTAATCTACATCTTGGATGGTCTGAGTAAATGTTCAGCAAATTTTCATTTTTGGTAAACTATTCCTTTAAGCAACTTCTAACCTTCTGAACTTTGCCTGCTAGACAACTCACTAAAGTTATTTTACTTGTTGCTATTATGTAATTCAATTTGAACTTTAATGAAATTGTTCACTGAGAAATGAACATTCTGTCAACATGTAATCACATTCTTGTTGTTCCAAAACCTACATGACTGCTACTATTTGCTCGTCAAGACACTGAAAGTGTATAGGGCTGTCAAGCTCCAAATTCTAACATAGACATAGTTAATAAAACATGTGTGCTTATTTCAAGACTAATAGATTATGTAGAGCAGAGGTGTAAAGTATTGGAGTAAATGTAATTAGTTACTGTACTTGAGTATATTTTTGGATACTTTGTAGTTGTATTGAGATATTAGCAACTTTTACTCTCTACTTCACTACATTTTTTAATGAGTATCTGTACTCTTTACTCCACTACATTTGAAATGAGTGTTGCAGTTACGCATTACATTTTGCATGGACCTAGCTTTTTCTGCAGCAGTTTATTTCTGCTACAAAAGACGTGATACTGCCTATTAAAGGTCACTGAAAGTACTGCATCTTGTGCGTTTTTGCCCTTACTCACCCAAACTTTTCAACAAGGCTACTTTATGTGAATGCGAGTTCCTTAGCAAGTATTTGTGAATCACAGGTGTTTTATATATGAAATGAGGACATGACTGCAGCCGGGAATGAGGCCCAAACCAGTACAGCCAGTGCAAGAAGGCTTCGGCTTTTTAATTTTACTTTATTACATTATTTATTATACATTATTTCATTTATCCATTACACTGAAGATACCCCTTTGAAGGATATTGTTTTTATGTAATTTTGAGGTGTTTTATTTTGTTTTTAGAAAATATATGTGATTGCTCTCCTCACAAATCAACTCTTTCTTGTTTTTGTTTCATGCTCTCTGTGCCTTGCCCTGGACTTTTATGTCACTTCCTGTCTCCTGTGGTGTTAGTAGTCAGTTTGTAGTCCGTTTGTTCATTGGTTCCCCTTGATTAGTCTCCCCAGGTGTGTCTTGTTATCTTGTTAAGCTTGTTAGCCCCCTGTGTGTATATAGCTCTAGTTTTTCTTTAGTTCCTTGTGAGTTGTCGAGTGTAATGGTTGTCTGTTTGCCAGTCATTCTGTTCTTTGTTCCCTTTGGTTTTTGGCTTATTGTTTGTTCTAGTTTTCCATTAAGTACCTGCACATAGATCCTTGCCTCTCCCTTTTTCCCCAGCTTCTCCACAACATTACAGTTTTTCACTGGCATGTATCTTTGACTTGTGCATTTTTTGAGCCTATATTTAGTATAAGTAAAATACTTAAGCACTGTTAAAATCAGATACTATAAGAGTTTTACTCAAGTTGTTTTGGAATTGGTGACTTGTAATGTGTAGTGGAGTAATTTTCACTCTAAGGTATTTGTACTTTTACTCAAGTATGGTTTTTATTTTTTCTTGGGATTTAGATTCCCATACACCTGCATGCTCCATTAGATCGGGCTCTGTATATTCAACGGGAACAAGGCACTTTGTTTTAAATATGAGGCTTATTTATGGTGAAGTCCATGAGGGTGAGGGATTATTTTAATCCTAAAACATACTTTATGATCAGAGGCTCACTCAATTACTGCTTACCGACCTCTGTTTAATACAGTCAGAGAGACAAATAAGATGCTGACTAATTATTTAACTGGACAAATGTGAATGTTGATTAGAGCTGCACAATTAATCAACAAAAAAAAATTGTGATTACTATTACGGTGGCTGTGATCAATATTTATTGGGGGGGGGATCTGGGGCTCCCTCTGATGGTAGCCTGGGGGGCGTCCTTTTTCTAGTGGTGGGCGGACTGGTCTTATGGTCAGGGTGAGGAATTCTCCTCCGGGGATGCCCAAACCCGCCTCGGAGGTGCATGATGAGATCGCTGGCTCATGGACGGCACCTTTCACTCCCTCACCACCCTCGATGGGGGTCCAGCGCGGGGGTACGCGGGAGTTCCCCAGGTGGAGCGGTCGGTTGCGATGCAATTGTGTCCAAATGCCGCTACCACTTGGCGGGGCAAACCGTTGCTCCCCTCCCGGGCCTGTAGGCACACGTCGGCCTTGATCGACACTGCTTATACGGCCTGTGGAGAAGCTGCGTCCACCTTACACGCTTCGGCGTTACTGCAAGTGCAGCAGGCCAAGGCACTGAGGGACTTGCACGAGGGTGGTCATGACAGAACTCCGCACCGCGACTGACCTCGCGCTACGAGCGACAAAGGATACGGCACGGTCTCTGGGTCATGCGATAACCACTATGGTGGTCCAGGAGCTCCATCTCTGGCTGTGTCTGGCCGACATGCGCGAGACGGACAAGACAAGATTCTTGAACGCCCCCGTGTCCCAGACCGGTCTTTTCTGTGACACGGTGGAGAACTTCGCCCAGCAGTTCTCCGCTGCCCAAAAGCAGACTGAGGCCATCAGGTACATCCTGCCCCGGCGTGCAGCTGCTGCCTCCACCTGGCCGTCGGGCGGCCCCGGGGTGGAGAATCTTTTGTTTTCTTTTTTCTGCCACTGACCTCGCGGCCAGTGGTACCCAAATTCTCGACAAAAGAGCAATTTCTTCTTTCTCTGGGTCCCCTGAGGGGATGGGGGGTTGTGGACGATCCAGAGCCGTATCAAACTCACCCTCCAATCTCGCCAGTGAGCAGCAGCGGGTGGATCGGGAGAACGAACCAACGGACTACCCACGCACCCTCTGGTCAAACGCAGGTCAGTGTTACACACACCCAGACCCCGCCTTGGACCGGCAAAGAGACTCCCGGGCCGGGTCCCTGTGTTCTTCCACGCTGCCCCACTGCGGGTACGCCTGTAGTTCCATTGATGCCACTTGCGCGGTGTCTGGGAGCCTGGCTAGAGCTACCCAGCCCGTCTCGATGGCTCCGTCGAACCGCCAGGCTCGGCTACGCGATTCAGTTCGCCCGGTGCCCTCCCAGGTTCAGGGTCGTCCACTTCACGTCAGTGAAAGCAGCAGATGCCCCTGTCTTGCGTGCAGAGATCGCAGTCCTACTGGCGAAGGACGCGATAGAGCTGGTTCCTCCAGCCGATATGAGGTCGGGGTTTTACAGCCCTTACTTCATTGTACCCAAGAAAGGCGGTGGGTTGAGACCTATCTTGGACCTGTGTGTCGTGAACCGGGTCCTTCACAGGCTCCCGTTCAAGATGCTCACACAGAAATGCATCTTCAGGTGTATCCGTCCCCAAGATTGGTTCGCAGCGATCGACCTGAAGGATGCGTACTTCCATGCTTCGATCCTTCCACGCCACAGGCCATTCCTGCGGTTTGCGTTCGAGTGGCGGGCATACCAGTACAAGGTCCTGCCCTTCGGGCTGTCCCTGTCACCCCATGTCTTTACGAAAGTTACGGAGGCAGCCCTTGTTCCCATGAGAGAACAGGGCATTCGCATTCTCAACTACCTCGACGATTGGCTCATACTCGCTCAGTCTCAGGATCAGTTGTGCGAGCACAGGGACTTGGTGCTTTCACACCTCAGCCTGTTGGGCCTTCGGGTCAACTGGGAAAAGAGCAAACTCTCCCCGACGCAGAGGATCTCTTTTCTCGGTATGGAGTTGGACTCGGTCGAACAGACAGCACGCCTCATGCAGGAACGTTCTCAGTCGGTGTTGAACTGCTTGAATTCAGACCTTGCGTTCCTCCAGGCAGGACTGCCCCTCGAGCAGGTCTCCAGGCATGCTGTGAATTGCACGGATGCCTCAACCACCGGCTGGGGGGGCCACGTACAA
>NW_015506027.1:723251-724315 GCF_001515645.1 Sinocyclocheilus grahami
GGCAGTGCACCTTGCCCTGGGCCGTCTCAAAGGGCGCTTACGAGGGAAGCATGTACTGGTCCGCACGGACAACACAGCGACCGTTGCGTACATCAACTGACAAGGTGGACTGCGCTCCCGTCGCTTATCGCAACTCTCCCGCCACCTCCTCCTCTGGAGTCGGAATCATCTGAGGTCGCTTCGTGCTGTTCACATTCCTGGGCTGCTCAACCGGGCAGCCGATGAGCTGTCCTGAGCTGTGCTCCCGGGATAATGACGACTCCATCCCCAGATGGTCCAGCTGGTTTGGGGACGTTTCGGAGCAGCTCAGGTAGACCTGTTTGCCTCTCCAGAAACCTCTCACTGCCATTTGTTCTTCACCCTGACCGAGGGAACACTCGGCACGGACGCACTGGCACACAGCTGGCCGCGGGGCCTTCGCAAGTATGCATTTCCCCCAGTGAGCCTTCTGGCACAGTTGCTGTGGAAGGTCAGGGAGGACGAGGAGCAGGTCCTGCTGGTGGCCCTATTGGCCTACCCGGACCTGGTTCCCGGAACTAATGCTCCTCGCGACAGCCCCTCCTTGGCCGATTCCTCTGAGGAAGGATTTACTGACTCAGAGACAGGGCACCCTTTGGCACCCGCTTCCAGACCTCTGGAAACTTCATGTCTGGTCCCTGGACGGGACGTGGAGGTTCTAAGTGGCCTACCCCAAGAGGTAGTTGACACCATCACTTCAGCGAGGGCACCGTCTACGAGACACGCCTACGCTTTGAAGGGAGTGGTGTTCTTCTCGCCGAGAAGACCCCCGAAGATGCCCGATCGGAGTTGTGCTGTCCTTTTTGCAGCAAGGGTTGGAGTGAAGGCTGTCTCCCTCCACCCTTAAAGTTTATGTTTCTGCAATCGCTGCTAACCACGACCCTGTAGAAGGGAGGTTGTTGGGGAAGCATGACCTGGTCGTCAGGTTCATTAAGGGGGCGAGAAGGTTAAATCCTCCACGGCCCCCCTCTATACCCTCTTGGGACCTGACTCTAGTGCTCACGGCACTACAGCAGGGCCCATTTGAGCCTTTGCAGGCGGTTGAG
>NW_015506027.1:724620-725350 GCF_001515645.1 Sinocyclocheilus grahami
GTCCGGCGCCAGGCCTTCACTCGTTGAATCCTTGAGAACCGGTAGAAGGCTGGGTTCCATATGTAAGACCTAAGTGGATCCCATATGTGTAAAGTCCACGGTATAGCCTTGAGCCCGTGTTTCCCCGGCAGACTTCTGCCATTCCAAGAGGATTACAATCACCTCCATTCTTCCATATGCACCTAAGGGATGTCCATATGTGTATTGCTTCCGAAAACTCCTTCGGGAAGTTTGGAACTTCTGTAACGTCCCTGTTCCAAGTAGAACGGGTACGTTTTCCCAGTGTTATCCAGTCTTACTCAGTGGGTAGTGCCATAGTAGCAGTAGCTGGTCCTATTGTGCAGGCCCTGGCCTACGCCAAAAAGTAGGGGCGCAGGTGGCTTCCACAGGACACTGGAAGGGGCGGTAGCTGTAGCCTTTTGGTAGGATCCCAATTCGTCGGTCATCCGACGTGACGTAGAGAGTGACCAACTGAAAGGGAACGTCTCGGTTACGTATGAAACCCTCATTCCCTGAAGGAGGGAATGAAGACGTCACGTCCCGTCGCCAGAGCTCCTGTACCACCGCTGAGCGGCCGGGTCACCGGCTCGGCTCTTCAGCGAAAACCTGAATATGCGCTGCATCTGCTGCCTACTTATACTCACGCTGTGATCAGCAGCAGCTGGATGCAATAATTGCGTGCCAATGTGCATTGGCTCGCTTTGTT
This sequence comes from Sinocyclocheilus grahami, assembly GCF_001515645.1. Lineage (NCBI taxonomy): Eukaryota > Metazoa > Chordata > Actinopteri > Cypriniformes > Cyprinidae > Sinocyclocheilus > Sinocyclocheilus grahami. The sequence continues at coordinate 725,327 of NW_015506027.1, forward strand.
TTTACTTTGAGAAGATTGGTTCCC
>NW_015506027.1:725392-748540 GCF_001515645.1 Sinocyclocheilus grahami
CCGTTCCCTCCTTCAGGGAACGAGGGTTACATATGTAACCGAGACGTTACTTTTTATGGAAAGTAATGCGTTTTATTACTTTTACGTTACTTTTTAAATATAAGCAGGGCTTGATTGTTTTTAATATAAGACATTCTAAAAGTAAATTCACGTCTGTACAGTAGAACGCAGGAGAAGAAACACTCTTCAGCAAAAAAAAAAACAAAAAAAACAAAGCACAATTGTTAGTTTCTCTAAAGTCATTTTTGCTTATTAGTATGGTTGAACTGGATCATCAAAGGTCAGCAGCAAAGATATTGGTTAATAAAATGGGATTAGATACATTTGTGTTATTTAACATTTAATTATTGCAGGCTATGAGTATGTCATGATCTATAGTATCGAATGCAGCACTAAGATCAAGTAAAACTAGCAATGAGACACAGCCTTGGTCTGACGCAAGAAGTATGTCATTTGTAATTTTAACAAGTGCAGTTTCATGCGTCATGTTCACACAGCGCACACAATTCCTCTGCACTTCCGATTTCTCCCAATATGGGGACAGGAGAGCTGTCAGTCAATAAATGGGAAAACAAAGTAACTGGCATTACTTTTTTGAAAAAGTAACTCAGATATTTTCTTGTAAATTAAAAAAGTAATGCGTTACTTTACTAGTTACTTGAAAAAAGTAATCTGATTACTTAACTCGCATTACTTGTAATGAGTTACCCCCAACACTGCAAGTGGATGACCATTGGAACGAATTACAGACTCCAATCTGTTTATGAATGCAATGGCAAATCAGAGCAAGTTAAGTTAATCAGTAATGATATGTAATGAATGTATTATTATTATTATTTTTTTTTAATGTATTATTTTTTATGATTTAGTTTCTTTAGCTCAGCCTGCTACATATTGAGCTGGAAAGTGATTCATGGATCTGAGCAGGCCTTTCTAAGTTTATTTTACTTTTGGGGTAGACAAATTCATGAATGGCATACTTAGACCATGTACACACTACAGCTAAATTTGGTTGTCTGTTCACCTTTTAGCACTTTAATTCCATTCTATACACACATGGTTCAGTAATTGCAAAAGTGACAACCACATTCTACAACCATGGCCATCGCTAGAGGGATGAAAGATGTTGACAATTATAGGGGCCCACTAAATCCAGTAGTTATGCTATATATTCCACCTCTCTTATATGAACAATTTTAATATATATGTATTACAAAGTCAGCTTGTATGCCTGAAAGTTTAATGAAAACCTCAAAAACATAACATTTAGTTATGCTTTCCAAATATCTCCTCTCTCCTATAAAATGGTTTAGTCTGATGGTTATTAATTATTTCAGCTGTCAGCTACAAAAAGGAGAGGAACCCAATGAAATGGCAGGTTCCACCCCAGCTAGTGAACTGAACCAATCAAGAACAGGGGCGGGGTGGGATTGGGTGCCAGAAAAACTGCTTAATCAGTCTATCAAAACGTTCTTTTGCAAGACAGATGATGTGCACCTGGTCATTTCGCTGCCTGATTTACTGCTGCCCGCACACTTATGACGGTAGCTTACATCTCATTATACCGGCGCCCACTGACCGAGTAATTGTGCGCTCAAAGTTTCCCTCTTTCTCGCTATAATGTAGTTTGTTATATTGTATAATACACAGAGAAATGCGCGTCACATGGATTGTTGCTGATGTGATAGTCTTTTTTAAGATAACAATAAAAATGCGAATACAACTCACTGCACTGATGGATATTTTTTTTAATCTTTATTTAATCAAATATTATGCAGTAGCATATTCATAAAAAATGAAGACAATGAGAAATGTCTTTTTTTTTTGACTTGTGACTGCATTCTTTCACATTCCCGAATATTTACTTCGTTAGACACAGACTGACTGGAAATACAAGCAATACATTTATATTGCTTGTTACATTACTGGTAGGGTTATTTAATTGTTTTATTAATTTCTTGTCTTTTGTTGTTATCTTATTAGTTTGCACTGAATCATTGATTGATTACTTAAAACAATGTTTTAAGTTATTAACTTCTTAATGACATTTTGAAGTAATATTTTGTTTATCAACTTTGTATAGCCTATACATTTATATAAAATAAGCAAAAATAAAATTTATATTGCTTTTGCTGTTGTCCAATAAATACCCAGACACATTTGTCTACAAGATGTTTTTTGAAGAGCCTTTCATCAGGACATCTGTTGCATCAGATAAACATCTTTACGTACAGTTTAAATCATAAACATCTAAATGTCTATATGACATCTGATAGAAAACATCTTTGAGACGTTTTGCAGATGACACTTTAAAAAATTCATCATGCAGATGTAAATGCCTCAAATTGACATATCTGTGATGTGTGCTATCAGGGAACCATTATTTGTATGCATATATGCATTTATTTTCTGTTTTGTTATTTCATTAAAGAAAAAAATAATAATAAAAAGAACAAGGCACCAGATGTGGGCTTCCATGCCCATATCATACACCATAGGATTTGAGTAGACTGCAGTGGGGGCCCACAGCTACAGGCCCAGCATTCCCTAGCTACGGCCCTGTTTACAAGCAAATGAACTCCTGAAAAATTCAGGTATTGACAACCATATTTACAAAAATTCTATGCACTGTGTGCTGAACCAAACTGAACAACTAGTTGTTAGTGAAGTATTTATATGTGTATCAAAGTCGTGTCTCTCTTCTGTCTTTGCAGTGCAAGAAATTACAAGAAACGAGGTACATCTTGACTCAGTGTTGCCGGATCTTGTTATGAAAAAAGCAGCTGTAAGGGAAACAGGTCAATTTAGCACAAAGGGAATCATTTAAGATTTTAAAGGGAACTCCACCAATAATATGTAAGGGAATTAACAAACAAGCCCTTAAAGGGGTCCTATTATGCTCTTTTACAAAGTCTTGATTTCTTGATTGGTGTACTAGAACAGGCTCTCATACTAGGTTGTTCGAAAAACACATTATTTTTCACATATTTTACATTATTACACCTCTCTCCCCAGTCTGGCATGAACGGCTCAAATAGTTCCTGTATCAAATGAAGGCCCACCTTCTGAAATACGAAATGTGCTGTGATTGGTTAGCTGGGCCAGTGTCTGTTGTGATTGGCAGCACTCGGCGCCTGGTCGGGATATTGTCACGCCCCTTACCATGCTAGCTTCAGTGTAAATATTGCGTCAATATCAAATCAGTTTGAGCGCGATTTAAACCCAGATGATTGTAATCACTCTAAGTTTGTCTGCCTTGGGAAAGCTAGTGTGTCTCCGACATAGTGATAACACTCGTTGCCTTCTCTAGTGCAGTTCAACCAGGTCTCGTCCCATTCGTCAATATTTGTGAAATCACAAATCCCGGAAAATATGCGTTGCAGTCCAAACGAGTCGTTCGTTGTAGTTTTTGAAAAGTGATTTCTGTTAAACAAAATATCTCCTTTTGAAGTGGTCTTTGAACTTTGTAACTTTGCAGATCTTTTTTAACAGCAACATTGCAGACAAACTAAAGTTGAAAAAGGGAAAAAGCATAATAGGACCCCTTTAATAATCTTAAATCTAAACTTCAAAATAAGCCATTTGTCAAAATATTGCAACATTTTATTTTAGCTTCATTCTTTCTTTTTAACAAAACTATTTTGTTAAGAAAAAAAAAGATAAAAACAGCTGAGAAAATTTCATTTTTGGTCAAAGATATAGTATGTAAACTCCACATTTACATATTTGTTTTTGTATTGTTTAATGTAACTGATTTTGGAAAAAAAATCTGCTTTATCTTGATTATAAGTGCTCATGTAAATGCACTCAGTGGTAGTTCCGTTCATTTAATGGAATGGGAGCATTCTAATATTGTTGTGCTGTTCACTTTTGCTGTATAATGTATTCAAATTTTGATAACAGTTTTGTTTTTCATGCTGCTAAGAGGGCCACTATGAAGATGACCATTAAGGCACTGTCTATATTTACTAATACATAAAAAAGGGAATAAATTAATTACAGAATATTTTTCAAGTTGTTTTGGCTGTGTAGCCTCAGAAAGTACATCGGATGCACTTGCCCATCATATATTAACATGAATAACGGCGCATGCATTATCAAGGAAAATAATAAAGTTTTTTTCTCATAACTGTGCAGCCTTACTGCAGATCATCAACCAGGCAGTAATTATACTAGCAAAGATAAATATAGAGAGCAAGTCTCTCTGCACGTTGCTGGTGTGTGCATTCGGCCTCTTGACCCTGCTGTCTGGATCAGCTGTTTTTAAATGACTGTATGAGCTGTGCACATAGATAGGAGCGATTATGGTGCATCGGCCCCATGCATCAGCTCTGCTGCTCTCCCACCCTCCAGCCTTCCTGCAAATCAGCTGCTGGGATAATTCAATATGCTTCATACAACATTAGCTTTTACTCAGGCCCAGTCGACTCATTCTTTTATGTCGCCTCTCTCCATCTCTATCTATCTACCTCTCTCTCCATCTGTGTAATTCTATCTCTGTCCAGCTCTCTTGCTCTCTCAGGCTTGAGTTGTTTGTTAGTGCTGTGTTGGTGTATGTAATGGAGCTTAATTGGTGTCTGTAGAGAGTGAGAGAGACCAGCAGCTGCCCATATTGTTTTCTCGGAGGAGCTATGAATAGGCCTGTCATGGCTACAGAGCTACGGTACAGGATGCACTAACTGGATCTGGCTTTTTCCATGGGTGTGTGTAAGTGTGTGTTCGGGAGTGAGTGTTACTGCAGGGCATGGGACGGGCAACATCTCTAAGGTTCAAGGCTGGCAGATGATCTGGTGAATTCTGGGTTGTGCATGTAAGTGAGAAATAAAGACAGTTGGTGAATATTACTGACTGTTTATTATGGAATACTACTTTTAGTGTTGATCAAGTCTTTCACAGTGGTATTCATTCTGTTTAATGTACTAAAGTATAGATATTACAGAGTGAAATTAAAGGAATTAACTCATCAAGCGAGCAACCCAAGTGTGAAGACCATCCGTGTTTTCTGATTGCTGCACTCTGTGACTTGTCATTCACAATTTTAATAAATTAAATCATATAGCAAACGACCACATACAAATCCAGACTTGCAGCCAATTTTAACTTTGACAAATTTATGCAAAAGTTGCTACTCTTATAATGTGGTTGAAAACTTTGAGTTCCAACTAGAGCAGAGGCGTTTCTATTATGATTTATTATTTAATAGTAGTAGTAGTATTTTTATCTTTTTTTAGGCATCCTCTGAGCTTTTGAGAATTCACAGCCTACTGTGGTACTTTTAAAAATGTCAGTATTTGTTTATTTAAATAAATAAATGATTTTACCAAATGTTTTACATTTATTGCTATATCTGCTTACTAAAATCAGACAATCAGATTAATTTCTAATTATAAAATATTATAATTTTAAATTTTATAAGATTTGTGGAAACTATAAATATATTATAAACTATATTTTGACATTCTAAGACACACACACACACACACACCCACACACACACACACACACACACACACACACACACACACACACACACACACACACACACGCACACACACACACACACACACACACAAACATAAATAATTGAATTGCTTAATATCTGAAATATCAAGCCAAGTGTCATTTGCAAATATGCTAGATCTAGATATTTCCTTTTATTTTTTTATGTAATATGTATATATTAATTAATTTCTGCTTTATTTTATTTACTGAACTGATTTTAGTATTAGGTAATAACAACATTGACCTTCTGTTATTATTATTATTATTATTATTATTATTAATATTACTTGAAACCTAAGAAACCTTTTTGTGAAAAATATTTTCTTGAAAAGTGTTTGTGATATATTTGTTTAAAATAAATGCCAATTGATTTGTTATTTATTTTATAAGTGTGTCTTCAGTGTCTGGACCACTGTATATTTGTCTGGTTTGTACTACGTCACACAGCATTTATACTTTCAGCGTGGACAGTCAAATTGCTAGTCGTAATTTGTTAGTCGGTGTAGCAGCAACTTCCCAAAAGACTTTTTAAACACCCTGCACTTGTCAAAGATACAAACAAAATACAAGGGCAAAGCGCCCTGTCCCTCTCCGCCTCCCTCTCCTGTACAGACAAGGTTGTATTTTACTGCCTACCTGAATGGCGGCTATGTAATCTCCTCATGCCTTAAGTGTCGCCCGGACCTTCACCCTTCAACACACAGTAAATTCCTTCTCTGCTGATGTGGTATGACTTTGGGACCTCTCCAATATCCTGTTTATACAAAGTTTACATCCCCACTTTCTTCTCTATAAATAATGAATGTAAACATCCCCTATGTGAAGATATCCAGCAAAGGTCGGCGTTCATACATGGTCAGATATTAAAAATATTATAAACACTTCTCATCGCTAGATTGGTGACATTTGGTTCATTTGTGAGGCTCAAGCTGTCGGTGGGTTGATGAGATGACACCAGAGGTGTGATACATCAGGGCATGCATGGACACTGATGGTATTTAGACGATTTCTCTGCTAGATGCTCTTTTACAAATCTGCCACGAATAGACAGAGAAGACATGGATGCCATATTGCTGTGTCTCATGCAGTGACAAAGGTCAAACTCTCTGTACATAGACACTGTGAGGGACGTTTCTTGAGTCTTGAGGGAGAAGCGACATGAGAACCTTTTGCTCTTTACAATGTGATATTAGAGTTTTCTTTTTTTTTCTCCGTCTTTTTCTTTTTGTACACTAAACCAATGAGCTTTCTGGAAGAGCAACTAGAAACAGAATACAGACCTGCAGTAAAGAATCTTAAAGGGGTTCCATTATGCTTTTTCACTTTTAGAATTTTAGTCAGTGTGTAGTGTGTATGTTTGGGCATAAAAAATATATTCAAAGTTGCAAATCTCAAAGTCCACTCCAAAGGGAGAAATTTCATTTAAAAAAAATCCCTTTTCAAGAACTACAGCGAACGGCTCGTTTTGGACTACAGTGTTGTTTTCTGGGTTTTGTGATGTCACAAAGCGGTCTATTAGAATATTAGCGAGTTTGTGGTTAGAACACTTGGTTGAGTGCATCAGACAAGATGACGACAAAGAAGAAGTGCTGCTGTAGTGTTTTCACCATGTCGAAGAAACGCTGTTTTTTCACCCCCGTGCCTTTTGAATTTCCTTGCAGCAGATGTTTTCTACCTTGCTGGGCATTTTAACACAATTACATATGCATCTGAATAATTATGTATGTAAATATGTATGCATGTTACAGTTATGAAAACGTTTTTATAAATTGCTGACAGTACAATACTGGACAATGATGTAATCTGCAGACTTTACACTTCAATTATGAGACTATGGTATACATAAATTTAACTGTATAACAGTTTCACTGCAATTCATGTTATAATGTTAGAATTAAATAACAATAAACACAATACATATTACCATTGCACTTATCTGTACATAGTTAATGCAGCTATTTTTAAACAGTTGTTGACATCGTATCAAAAACATGATTTAGCCAAAAAAAAAACAATAACGTTATCACTCTAATATGTCCTGCAATATCCGTGTGTGCAAAGGTTCTCCGCGATCCTCTTGTTCAATATTCTTGGGGTCTGAATCCGGCTCAAATTGATATGGCAATATTGACGCCATCCTTAACTATACCGGAGCAGACGGAACTTGCTGCTTTGGCAAGGGGCGTGGCAGTACTGAAACACCGTCTAAGCTGTTTGCCAATCACAACGCACTGGGACAGCTAACCAATCACAACACATTCCGTTTTTTGGAAGGCAGGCCTTCATCAAACCCCGTAACTATTCGAACCGTTTGTGCCAGGCTGGGGAGAAAGGTATTGTAATAATGTAAATTATATGACAAATAATGAGTTTTTCAAACCAACAAGCATGAGAGCACGTTCTAGTACACCCCCAAAACAAAGTCAAGACTTTGTAAAAGAGCATAATGGGACCCCTTTAAATGGATAGTTCACCCAGAAACACAAACTGTCATCATTAACTTAGCCTCATGTTGCTCCAAACCTGTATGATTTTCTTTTTCTTTTCTGTGGATTGTGAAAGAAGATATCCTTTAACATACCTGTAAAAAACATACAGACATGATGGTGAGTAAATGATGACAGAACTTTCATTTAGGGTTGAGCTGTACCTTTAATCTGAGCTTTCTCTGTGACATCCCAAGGATATTGCAGGTCACTGGTCAGATCTCCTACTCAGATGTTGCACCCAAACACTATGGTTTTGATACCCGGAGAGACTCTCTTCACTTCTGCCAGCCTTAAACAGTTAAAATAGGGGGAGGGGGGGCAAACACCATGACTGTATTGTCAGAAAGCCCAGTAAACTAAGCTATATAGAGTGTTGTGGAAAAAAGGGGGATAAGAGTTGTTTTGTGGTAGCTTGGAGCCAATTATGAGCCAAAGACTGTGACTCCCTTGAGAGTACTCCAGGCTTGACAAGGAAAGAACAACAATTATTCCCTGTCTCAATGTTCATAGCAGCTGTTTAGAGGCAGACTGCTGCTGCTTGGACTAGCCTTTCAATGCTGAAATCTTTGAAATATGCTTAGCCATTTTTATGTTGTGTAGCTTTTGTAAGGCTTTATATTTACATTTATGCATTTGACAGACACTATTTATCCTAGGCAACATACAGTATAGTGCAGTGTTGGTATCGGATGAATGTCAGTTGTTTTGTCTGATAACGTTTAGTTCAACACAGTTTTACAGATAGATTGATACTATTCAATGCAAAGCATGTCTGAAACCTTCATAACATGGATGATTTGGCAGAGTATTGTAATAGCTCATTGCACACAGTGAGATGGAGAGTTTTGTGGCTGCTTGCAGGTGACATTATATCAAATCTTTTGACATAAAGTCCAGTTTGAACCAGCATAACAGAAAAAAATACTCACAAGTGATTATGCGAAACCTGGGCCAACCTGGAAGTTAGCGTCACACTGGTTCCCTCTACAAAAGTCTAAATGGTTTTTACCATTGACTTTTGGATACCATGTCTGATGAAGAGTGTCTAAGCTCGAAACGTCACCTGTGGTGAGAACATAAATACATATTTTTCTATCTCTGGAGCTGTGGTGTGCCTACTTAGATTTTTTTTTTGGTTCGTTTGGATACCATTACCATTTAATTTTGGGAGGTCTGAGTCACTCTTAAAAGTGTTCTAGGTGATTTTTAATGTAAATATAAAAACAAAAAAAATTCCTGAGGAATCATAATTGTAGTATTTGTGTCAGTCCTGGGCTCTGTAAAAACCAGAGACACTTTTTTTAAGCAAGAGTATGTATCATTTTATTTCTTTGGCTGGGTATTAAAACAAATTTCAAGCACCTGATTCGGATCTGATTTTGTTTCAGTTTGACTTGATTCTGATTCATTTGGATACATTTCAGATACTGTATAATGTTCATCTTGCTAATGCTGTAACTTATAAAGGACTGTATTTCAGACTAAATTAAAACTGATATCTCATCTTGTTGAACTGTTCATTACAAGAACCTGATCATAAGAGTCATGTGTTTCAGGCAATAATGATCACACTGCTTTTAATTCACTAGAAAGAACCTGCTCATAAGTGTCATTTGTTGTACGTTAAATGTTTATTCTTGCATGGTGTCCACAAGCACAATAGGAATACATTTCTTAATCAGAACATTTATATTTTACTCTGTGTCTTTTGAAGACCAGGGTTTTGTAGTGAGTGGATGTGGTTAAAAGCATGGCATTCAGTCTGGAATAAGACTTAAACAGGTGGAATCTGGTTATAATTTATTACAACAAAGATCACAGAAACACTGAAAACTCGATCTTGGATGGTAGAGAGACTTCATATCACCCGAGGAAGTTGCTGAGAGGGCACAGGGCTCTCTGTGTCTTTTCTGGGCATTATTATCTTTGATAACCCCATAAAACCTTTTATGAAGCCTGTAAACAAGTCACACATAAACCTGCGCTCAGCGCCTCAAGAATCAGCTATCAGATCGGGTTGTAGACGATCTGCCAAGTTCATTTCACCAAAGGACAGATAGCGAGTAGCCTAGCGCTGGCCCTGAATGTCTGGAGGCCTCCGGGGGAAAAAAGCAATATATTATGTATATAAATCTGGATTTGTTTTTTCTTCAACCAGAGTGTCACATCAGATTTGTCAGCCGCAACCCTGCATCTGATCTGGTATTGTCTCCTGGTCTCCCAGTGCTATCACTGTCTGTTCATTGAAGCTTGCTTTGTTTCTTTCATTTCGTCTGTCACCTCTTTTCTGCCCTTAGTGTTGTTGTGCTGTTGATGAGGTGCTTTAGAGCAGGCTTTGCTGAATGAGGTGGTGATGTTGTTTTCCTCCTACTCCCCCCTTATCTTCCCCTTCCTGCTCACAGTGTACTATTGTTTCCACAACATCACTTATACATATTTATTATGCGGCTCTATGTAATACTTGTTTTTGATTGGTCATGTTCTGTGGTCAAATATATGTTGCAAAATGACTGCTAAACTCATGCACTGTGCTTTTTCTTTTTTCCCCTCACATCCAAAAATAACTTCAATCAGCATTTTATGTAGACATGTAATAAGGGGGATAATGTAAATACAAGTTCACCCTGTCAAGGTATAGTAGAGTAATTTGTTTCTGGATAAGTATATGGATAAAAATCGGCATCTATGGTTGCAGAACTTTACAAAAAGGTATAAAACTTTACAAAAATGTACAAAAGCTTTCACTGGGGCGGTGTCTTTTCAAAAGGTACACTTTTAAACCTTATTTACCACTAAAGACTGCATATAAAAGTGCATATTACCTTAAAGGTACATACCACCCCAATGATAGCTTTTGTACTTTTTTCTGAGAGATGGTCTGTGAAAACAAACAAACAAACAAGAAAACAAACAAGCATATATTTCATGGTAATATACAAACCTGTAGAAGTACACAAATCTGTTCTGTACCTATATAATACACCGACAACCACCAAAATAAACACAGGTGGTAATGAGAAAGCCACATGTTGAATCAAAGCTCATCACAAGCATATATTGCATGTTGCATTTGGGAGACATATTCACTGCTGGCAGACACAAAGTTGTAATTAAGTAAAAAGGCATATTGTGAGATATAAGTACTTTATTTAATTATGAGAGGCTAAAATAACCATTGTGAGGCATAACGTCACAATTGTCTTTTTATTGTTGTATTCTGAGGTGGAAATGGGCTTGCAGAGACTGTACATTATCCTCAACATATTATATAATGTAATGCAGGGTGAGAAAAACGAAAGTTAACCAAAAAAAAAAAAAAAAGCTTGAAAATGTAATGGCCTCTGCTCTCCAGGTGAAAAAAATCCTTCAACAGAATGATAAGATGAAGGACTGCAATATCTGGCTGTGAGAACGAGGGAGACAGCGAGAGAGAGTCCAAGACATTGCAACACAACATTGTGCTGTGAAACAGGGAGAGAGCCAGTTTGATCAACTTAAAAGCTGGAGACATTTATCTAACATCACTGTTGGCTAATAATTCCAAAATTCCCTTAAATGAGGCTGTTTTTAGCTCCGAAGCTGGCATAGGAAAGAAAACATCTTCATATTCAGACTCTTCTCACTGGAGGTAAATTGGCAGAGACTGGCTTCACTCATATGCAGAAGGGAAACTGCCCGTTGGGGCAGGGCCATAATGACCACCTCGGCTCTCATGATTTGCAGTGTTAGGTAATGGCCTGTGAGGAATCGCAGTTCTCCGTAACAGTGTTGAGACTTCATTAGAGGATGTAATCCTCTGCCTTTAACCCCTCCTGACCTTTACAGCATCACCTGACTGAATCCATGTACCACTGAGGCGGATGTTTCACAAGATGAATATGCAGCCATTTTTAGCATCATTACACATCCACAGATTCTTAACGAAATATTTAAAGCTGTAAACCTTAAATGCGAACAATTAACGGAGGCTGTTTGATAATGAGGGCCCATCTTAAGGTTTTCTTCTCTGAGGTCTGATGTTAAAAATGAAAATGTAGCACTTTAGCACAAAAAAGACTAAAAATAGACAGACGTTTGGACAAAAAGAATTAGTGACTCTTGCAAAACAAGCCACACCGATGCTACTGTAAGGTGTTGTGGGTGGTTCCAGAGACAGTTTAAGGAGGAGGAAATGGACCACTCACATGCAAATGAAGAAAAATTTGAGAAAGTGCAATGTTTATTATGGCAGCTGCAGAAAGGAAGTCCCATCTTTCAGTTAAAAGAGCCAATTGCATTTTTTTATAGAAGTACATTAGCTGGAACAACCTGACTAAACAGATTTGAACTAAAGAGGCATAATTTATGTTGCTATTCATCACGCACTTTGAAGATTTCAGTCTTTCCCTTTTTAAGTAAATAAAAGCTGGATGCCTATTACATACAGTACAAAGAAAATGATGGTCCAAGATGGCCACAGAGTGAACTAATTTGCCTTTAAGGGACTTTGGTTGTTGTTCTGAGTGTTTTTTTAGTATGCTACTCTATGGTTGCTAGAGTGTTTTGATGGTTGCCAGGTTTTTAGGTGATATTCTAGCCCAGAAATATTGCTCAAGTAACTCCTTCAGTGTTATTTATCCAATCTTGCAATACAAATAGTGCAAGTAGTGTAGAATGTTTGTAGTGCCCAACAATACAGAGGTATAAAGGCAACAAGGCACTTCCAAATCCAAGTGTCACATCCTGACTGCTGAGATACCTTTGTCAGATTGATTTCGCTGCCTTTTATATCCCACTAACTTGTACATTCATTTCTGTTATAGTTGAGCTAAAAAATAGAGATGGTGTCTGAAAATTAAGGTTGGTGGTCATTTGGAGTGTAAATGTATAGTTTTGACTTTTTCCACTTTTTATGTCATTTCTAGTGAGAAAGTAATTGAAGTATTGAAGTAAATGAATATTTGATTTTTCATATGCCAGGTGAGAGTTATCTAAATCTAGTCACTTGGAAAAGTGATAACACACCTCTTGAACAAGGTATCATTTATGTTCATTTTATTAATAGCAAGAACTGTGAGAAACAATAATGATACTACCTTAGCAAGTCAGTGATGAAAGTTGCTTCATTTGCACAAATAATTTATTTTGCATACTGTTTTCCAGGTTGTTGTACCTACTACACATACTACATACATGCATTATACACATATATAAGTTTTTTTGTCTGATTTGTGTGTATGTACAGTAGAATGCATAAATCTCTGAATGCAACCTGTATGGGCTTCTGAAACCGTTTCTATGGCAACCCACCTCCCCTTTGGTTCTTTAGCATTTGGATTGTGTTTGACTTCGGATGTCAAAGTGACATTGAAGTTCATTAATCTTTCCTACAGTTGACACACACACACACACACACACACACACACACACACACACACACACACACACACACACACACTCCTCCCCTTGCTCTTTGCTACAATGGGGTTGCAGGTATTATTGCTCTGTCTAAAGATTTCATGAAAGCATGTTCAATAAGCTGACGTGGGGTTTTCCCAACAGAAAACCTCACCGCACAAATACACACTGATTCATTTTAGGAAAGCTTAACATACCACAGTACTATACAAAGTCCTTCCTGTAGCCTTGGAAGTCTTGAATAGCATTGTGAATGAATCAATAATCTATAAAGTCAGTTCAATGAGACATAATTGCTACTAACTGCTCATTTTCTGGAAGAAAAAAAGAGAGAAATGGTTTATGGAGAGAGGGATGTTGACTCTGGAGCCTGCATTTCTGACAAATCCATCAAATCCACTGGCGCCAGTATTTGGGGTTGCCAGTTACTAAGTATGAAATAATTCATATTTAACAAGGAATTGACACTCTCAAGCGCTTTAAGACCGACATTGTTTCCTCATATCAAAATCAAAACAAACATATCACAATGATAACAAAAGGTCAAATATCGATCAGTGTTTTTAGTGTGCCACACTAACGCTGTATACCAGCGGTTGAGCATGTTTACATGCATCACACCTCAATATTGATTATAGATCGTGTGTCAGATGAGTTAATGTGCTATACATGTGTTTGAACACGTGATTGTTTTTTAACTAGGAATCGTTTAAGAATGTTTAATGATGTACACTTACATCGATGGAGCTAAAAAAAGTGGTTTTATTTTACATTTACTTTAAAGATGTAACGGCTCATGTGCCATACTATGAAGGAATGTGCCACCTTAAAATAAAGTGAAGAAATCAGTTTAATTAAAAAAATAAAAGCGTATTAAGTCACTTGTCAGATCTATACATAAAACTATTTATTTAATATTTAACTATGTAGATACATTCAACAGTAAAATTCATTAATTCATTAATTAATTAATTAATTCATTCATTCATTCATTCATTCATTCATTCATTCATTCATTCATAATTTTTAATGTTTAAGTGGAGTTCCTATTCCTCCATACCATACTGCTCACTTATCCCTACCCATAATTGGACACTTTCAATAGCAGAATATATTAATCATGGATGCTAAATATGCCTGAAAATTTTTTTTATGCAATGGCATTAACAATCATACACCTTGGTTTTCGCATAACACTACTTCCTCTCCTATACACACTGTACATACATACATACATACATACATACGTAAATAAATAAATAAAGTCTTAGCATTTTCATCTTGCTTTCTTGCAAATATGTTAACATTTTCAAATCGAGATCTATTTTCTTAAGAAGCACAATGGCATAATATATAAAGTATTGTTTTCTGACAAGAAAAAAAAGAAAAGAAAAAAAGAAGTGACTATTGTTACAACAACAAAATATCTGCCAATGCGGAAAACAATTTGTTTCCCCTTTGAATTAAATTTTTTTTTTAACCCCACTGGCATTTTTTTCTTCTTGTTTGAAGTATACTGTAGCTCACTTCATTTTAATATATTTTTTTTCAGAAGTCATTTTGCATTTCAAGTAAATGTATCTTGATTTAAGGATGTTTAGATATTTATTATGGAAAACGAGAAATAAATGCGGTAGGCTATTTAGTAGAGAATATAAAATATGTGTCATGTGTCATAGTGCAGTCTGTGTAGCACGTTTGTTCTTTATACCCAGATCGTTACATCCAGAGAGGAAATTATACAGTCCTAGACACTATGCCAACTGCTGATTCCATAGACTGTGATTTGGCCAACAGCTAAAGCTTGCATGTTTGCATCTGTGCTCATGTTGTGTATGGTATGTAGGTCTGTTTGCTCTTCACCTGTTGCCAAATATTCAGCTAGACATTAGAAACACAGCCTGTTGGTGCTTCCAAGTCCAAGTGGACCAGATGGGTGCAAAGCACGACAACCAGACCAGCTTCAAGCTGCAGTGATGTCACAGCGTGAGATGTCTGTACAAAGCCGACAAGTGGTCAGATCGGCAGGGGGAGCAGGTTCCTGGGGAGCTAGAGTGGTTGGAGATTCATGATGGTGGACCAATGTGACCCCATAGGGACGCCTACTCAATCCACACTCATTAAATCAAGTGCTCGACTTGAATCAGGATATTTGCACAGTCTTGCGGTATCAGAGCCGCACATACCAAGTATTACTCAGGAGTGTTTGAATAGAAGAGTAACCTTCTGCTTTTTCAGGCTACATTGTTTCTTGTTTTTGCCTTCCACATTCTCCTTTCGTCTCAGTTGTGTTTATAGCTCATTCTTTCCTTGAAATTCTGAAATTTTTAATGTTTTAAATCTGGATGTGTGCAGGTTTGGAAAGTAAGGAAAACCTTGAAGCACTCAGCGGTTGCAACATTCTCATCCTCACCCCATGATGTTAAATAATTCATTCTCGCCATTTTATTGTGCTTTGACCTTAGTCACAATGCTTAGTTTGGCAGAATGATAGTTTACTGTAATTTTGCTCAGTTCACCTTCTGTTTGTTGGTTAAAACAATGTTTAATCAATATTCCCCTGAGATGGCTGCTTATTGCTGGATGATAATGAAGAGCTGCACAGTTTTAATGCTCACGTGGATCTTATGGGTCATTTCTGTTATGCAGTACTTTATGAACTCTGTGATATTTAAAAAATTAATATGCTTGTGTTCTGTTTCTGCAAAAGGGTGTACAAGACTGTCAGAAATATGCTCTGGTCAAGCTCAGACACTTGAAATGTTAATTATAACTTGTCTATTTACACGGAGGTAGGAAAATTAACATCGCTAAAAGGATGGGAATAAAGCTAAATTGGCTTCAGATTAGTGAGGGTTTGAGAATTATCTCACGTGAGGGTGTCAACTTTGTTTTGAAATGAATTGATTTTATCAAACTTATTTCCGTATTTTTGTCACACAGAATGCAGTGTTTTACAGTGGGACCTAAAATAAAAGATAAAACTCCCCAGAAGTTGTTAAATCCATTGCTAATACTTACTGAAATTATTTTCTTCCTCTTCTTCTTTTTTCATCAAGACCTTATTGAAATTCATGGCGTTGTTTGACACTTGTTTGGTCACTTACTAGTGGGTGATGTTATCAAGGAAATTACTTTTGTTACATGTTAAATGTATTTGATAAAGGCTGACAGGACGAAAAGTGAAATTGAAGACAATGAGAGGAAAAAAGCTGATTGCAATGAAACAATTGTTATTAATATTCTGGCAAACTATTAGCCAAACCAAATTAGGTTTTTTTTATTCATTTATATGTTCAAAGGTTGTATTACATTTTGATTAGCATAGCATAATAGCAAAACACAAGGTATTCTACAACATTAGACAATAAATACACTACATCAAAGTATGTAATTATTAATATTATTTTTTTTAAGTTACAAAGCTAACATAACACTTGGAATAAAGTGCATAAATCGTATGGATTATTTTTGTGATTTTTTGTCTTTTGGAAACCATCATTCTCCAGTCTATAGAATTACATTCTAATTCTTTAAAATCTTTTTTTTCCCTCCATGGAAGAAAGTCAAACAGTTTTAGAATGACATGAGGGTGAGTAAACTTATGACATAATTTTTATTTTGGGCTAAACTATTCCTTTAGGTTTCAAATAAGATTAGTTTCTATTCTTAGTTGCTCTGCTTGAGGGTGAAGCTTGGTACACACACGATTGCACCTTTGTCATAATCGCTCCCTCCATGGAAGAAAGTCAAACAGTTTTAGAATGACATGAGGGTGAGTAAACTTATGACATAATTTTTATTTTGGGCTAAACTATTCCTTTTAGGTTTCAAATAAGATTAGTTTCTATTCTTAGTTGCTCTGCTTGAGGGTGAAGCTTGGTACACACACGATTGCACCTTTGTCATAATCGCCCTGACTGAATGCCACAATCCTGAATGCCATCTCTGTCATAATCACTCTCGTTTGGTCAGCTACACATACATGGTTGTCACCGGTGGTACAGTTGATCCCTGACATGTTTTGCCCATGCTACAGATAAGGACATGAGCTCAGCGCTGTCTATCTCCATCTCTGCTTCTCCGTCTCTCTCTATCTGTCCTATCATGTACGCTGATCTGCTGTCCACAGGGCAGGCTGTATATGCTGCCCACATTTCACTGCAACTGTGCAGCCTCAACAGCCTCAAGACATCTCTATTGCCAGCGCATCGGCAATGTTGCATAACTTCACGCACATCTCCAGGGCAATTAAGGTTGCTTGCTCGCATGGGCCCATTTAGGAAATTTCTTAAATGGCTCTTTGGGACTATAGGAGTGTAAAAAAATGAAGTTAAAACATTAAGGTATGGAAATGAAACCTTTGCATTTTTTCCCCTCCAGATTTTGTAGTTGTGAGGCCTTGTGTAGGAGGAAAGTCAGGAAGGGAGAGAGAAGAGATGATGAAAGAAACCGACAGGGAAAATCTCGACTGCACAGTGATTACTACTCCGATTATTTTATGTTACGCGCATTTTGGTGTTATGTTTTGGCGACTTGTTTAATTATCGCTGACAGTTAGCTGGCTGATTCATCTCTCACTCTATCTGTCTTTTCATTCGCTCACTCTTGTTCTCTCAGTCTCACTATTTGTCCTACCTCTAGCGAGAGAGAAAGAGCGAGTATATTCCTCCTCTGTGCATCTGTCTGTTTCACTTGCTAACACAATTGCATAATTACCACTTTCGCAGGCAGCTCGTTTGGCTGTGTGCTGAGTCACGGCAGCGACTCACAATTCATATCATTTAGTTCATAGCGCACATATTTCAACTCTCTTTCTGTGAAAAATATTCAGTTTAATACTTTTCAACATAGCTGAAATATGAACTGTTAAAAACAACAACATAAAATGAGGATTCTCTTAAAATCTTTCAAATTTCTGGAGCAGGGCTGTCAATGTTAATTTTGTGTGATTAATTATAACAATGCTTGAAAAAAAATGAATGCAATAAATCATGCTACTAAACCACATTTACTGAGAGCAAGCGGCTTAAAAGGAGTAAAGGGCCGTTTATTAACCAGACTACCATAAAAAAACACTGTTTTTAGTATGCTTTGAGGTATATGCTAACGCTGTTGTCAGATTGTGTTGCTTGTCTGAGATATTGAAACATAATTTTGATGACACAGTTTTGGATATTCTGTTTTTACCCATTCAAGTAGTTAGGAGCTGTACTTGTATGACTGGAAATAGGCTAATAATTTATGAAATGACAGTAGAAAAAAAGATGAGTTGATACATTGTAACATATTTTGTAGCTCCCATGATAACTGTAGACAGCTTCTTTTTTTTTGCTTTTATTCAATTTGATATTCAGAGAGACATGAAACGATGGAGAGAAGTGATCGGAAAAAAGAACTGAGTCAGATTCGAACTCAGGTCTCCGGAACATAAGCGGGAATGTGGAAATATGTTGAAACATATTCAAGTACTAGGTAATTTCAGAACTCTTCATTTTAGGTATAATGTTTCTTAAAATAATAATAATACATTTTGGTTGCATCCAAATTTGCCTGTTTATATTCAACATTAACAGTATGTACTTAGCTGGTGGTACATTCTTTTGAGTGTGGTTAGGCATTGGAAGAGAATTCCATAAATAAACACCAGAGATGCCATTTGACTTATACTGTTTGTGATTGTGAAAACATCTAAATAAATAAATTATCATCGTGAATCATTACTTCACTTCATACATTAGCATAGAAACATTAGCTCAATGTAAAATCCACCAAATTTGCATAAAAATGCATAGGATCTGGACACATTCAGCATACTATTTCATAGTACATTTTAATCTTACATTGTATTTATGAGTAGTAAAATGGGAATCATGACAATATTAATCAGTATTTCAATAAAGATCAATTCATGTGAGAAGCAAAGTTGTCTAAAAATAAAAAAGACTTCTTGATTTTTTTTCCTTAGCCCATTGTCAAATGCTTAAGTATACATTTTACACAATTTTGTTTCTCAAGTAATTGTATCTTGTTTTAAGGTTGTTATCCGTTTATTGAAGTGATTACTTAACAAACTTTAACAAAACTGCTTAAGAAAGTCATCTTCTGCTTTGTGCCTTTGTGTCGGTCATACGGAGGTGAGTGCCGAGATTGTGTGTGTGTGTGTGTGTGTGTGTGTGTGTGTGTGAGTGAATCTGTCACCACCAAATCCCTGACAGCAGGAAGATACTGTTCCAGATAATATACTCTAAGCTTTCAGAAAGTCTTCTTCTGCGTTGTGCTTTTGTGTTGGTGTTAGTCAGGCGGATGCGGGTGTTGTGTGTGTGTGTGTGTGTGTGTGTGTGTGTGTGTGAGTGAATCTGTCACCACCAAATCCCTGACAGCAGGAAGATACTGTTCCAGATAATATACTCTAAGCTTTCAGATAATATTCCAGAAGCGACTATAGAAAACTAATTTAGTTTGACTTAAAGATAAGTTAGCCTGATGTCCCATATGCTCTTATCTACGTTGTTAGTATGCATGATTTATGTTTGGCTGAAGATCAGCTTTCTGTGTGTTTCTGTTAATGGCAAAAGGTTTTTCCAACATCTGTACCCCGAAGAGTTTCCCCCTGAAATACAGATATAATACAGATTCTTCGGAAATCATTCTCATATGATAATTTGGTGCTCAATACACATTTCTTCAAATTATCAATGCTGAAACCCTTGTGCTGCTTAATGTTTTTGTGGAAACCATGATACTTTTTTAAGATTCTTTAATGAGTAAAAAGTAGAAAAAAAACGGCATTTATTTGAAACAGAAACAGTTGTTTGAACATTTAAATGTTATTACTGTTACCTTTGATCAATTTAATATGGAGCCCCTAAGGAGACAAGATGATGAGAAAAAAACACATAAAAAACACAAAAAATAAAAATATCACTTGCAATAGAAATGTGTTCCCCCATGATACCGCTGAACTGTAGTTTTTCCTCCCAGCTCATTATTTCCATGCAAACAAACGTTTCTTGGGGGAACACAAAAGTTTTGTGAGAGAATGCAAACACATTAAAATATAATTTTTCTTTCCATCCTTTTGTTTGCCATCACAATGTCCTTTTAAAGCTTCCATAGTTTAATGCATACTTGCTGAAAGAAATGTTTCATTACAAATTGCCAGCCTATACGTTTTTAAGTATAGTTATTAAGTCAGGGGCGTAGATTACACGGGGGACATGTCCCCCCCCCCCCACACACACTTTTAATATCACGTAAATTCGTCCCCCGCACTTTTTCGGGCAAGTGTGTTCGCATAGAGGTTTTCAAGAGCCGGTGTGAATAAATATAGATTTAGATTCAAAGAGAGAGGATAGACTGTGCATGATCTGATGTTTTATTCGGACCCAGAATGAGGCGAGAGGAACATTCACGGAGCGCTAAACATTCCGTGCAGTGTTTGTTTCATTCATACTCGTAGCCGGAGGGCGCTCTCGAGCAGAAAGTCATATGAGGAAATTCCTAATATGGACAAAAGTGTTCAGCTATGCTGTATGAAAACAATTGTTTTCAGAAAAACAGAAACGTGTGGAAACATGAAGACATTAAACATACAATTGCGACAATATGGTTTATTTGTGTTTGTCAAGTCATCTCCAGGTAATAAATAAAGTATATGAACAATGCAGTGCTAACTGACATAGCATTTATTACAGTATTGAAACTATTCTGCCTTATTATGTGATAAAAAAGTGTTTGTAGTATATAAGCAAATCATTATTATTGGTTATTGTTTAGTAGTTATTTGATTTCTAAGCCAATTAAAAGCTAGAAATAAGAGAAAAATTTAAGTTGACCATACACTACCAGTAAAAAGTTTTTGAACAGTAAGATTTTTAATGTTTTTTAAAGAAGTCCCTTCTGTTCACCAAGCCTGCATTTATTTGATCCAAATTACAGCAAAACAGTTGGTACTTACTCTCGGAGTTCTCCGGAGACTGTCTGAGATCCCTCTGCTTTTTACTCTGTCGATGAATGGTTCCCCGTTTTGGTGCTGGGGTTTCGTGAGGTTTGTCTTCACTTTCACAGTCATGAGGATCTTTCTCCTTTTTACTCTGTTGCTTCTTGCTTCCCCGTTTTGACGCGCACTTGGCCTCTGCGCGCTCCGGAGACTTCTCCTGCCTGTCAGTCTTATGGTGATCTCTCTGCTGTTTACTCTTCTTATTTGCATTTGATTTAGTTTGAGCTTTGGGTTGGTCAGGGCTTGTCGCGCGGAAGCTGCCCGGTCTTCTCTGGCTGTTCATGATGGCTGGTGTGAGCTGCGACGCGCGCAGTTGTGTTAAAGGAAGGTTTCTGTTACAGAGAACTGTGACATCACGATACAGGTGGTTGTACTGTGCCAGGCTCTATGGTTCCAAATGTCTCACTTCCTCAGTATTATGACGTTATTTCTGTAGGCTATGCATCAGGGTTTCCGTGGATCGTGTGAAGTAGCCTACATTTATTGACAAACGTGTAGACAGGTGCTAGTTGTCATAGGGCTATTTATTAATTACAACATCTCAGGGGCGTAGATTACCTGGGGGACGTGTCCCCCCCACTTTTAATATCACGTAAATTCGTCCCCGCACTTTTTCGGGCAAGTGTGTTCGCATAGAGGTTTTCAAGAGCCGGTGTGAATAAATATAGATTTAGATTCAAAGAGAGAGGATAGACTGTGCATGATCTGATGTTTTATTCGGACCCAGAATGAGGCGAGAGGAACATTCACGGAGCGCTAAACATTCCGTGCAGTGTTTGTTTCATTCATACTCGTAGCCGGAGGGCGCTCTCGAGCAGAAAGTCATATGAGGAAATTCCTAATATGGACAAAAGTGTTCAGCTATGCTGTATGAAAACAATTGTTTTCAGAAAAACAGAAACGTGTGGAAACATGAAGACATTAAACATACAATTGCGACAATATGGTTTATTTGTGTTTGTCAAGTCATCTCCAGGTAATAAATAAAGTATATGAACAATGCAGTGCTAACTGACATAGCATTTATTACAGTATTGAAACTATTCTGCCTTATTATGTGATAAAAAAGTGTTTGTAGTATATAAGCAAATCATTATTATTGGTTATTGTTTAGTAGTTATTTGATTTCTAAGCCAATTAAAAGCTAGAAATAAGAGAAAAATTTAAGTTGACCATACACTACCAGTAAAAAGTTTTTGAACAGTAAGATTTTTAATGTTTTTTAAAGAAGTCCCTTCTGTTCACCAAGCCTGCATTTATTTGATCCAAAGTACAGCAAAACAGTACAATTTTGAAATATTTTTACTAGGCTATTTCAAATAACTGTTTTCTATTTGAATATATTTTAAAATGTAATTTATAGTGATTTCAAAGCTATATTTTGTGCATCATTACTCCAGTCACACTATCCTTCAGAAATCATTCTGATATTCTGATTTGCTGCTCAAAAAACATTAATAATAATTAAAAAAGGTTTCTTGAGCAGTAAATCAGCATATTAGAATGATTTCTGAAGATCACGTGACACTGAAGACTGGAGTAATGATGCTGAAAATCAGCTTTGATCACAGCAATCATTTTAAAATATATTCAAATAGAAAGCAGTTATTTTAAATAGTAAAAAATATTTCACAACATTACTGCTTTTACTGTACTTTGGATCAAATAAATGCAGGCTTGGTGAGCAGAAAACACTTCTTTATAAAACATTAAAAATCTTACTGTTCAAAAACTGTTGACTGGTAGGTTATATAGATT
>NW_015506027.1:748565-773130 GCF_001515645.1 Sinocyclocheilus grahami
TATATATATATATATATATATATATATACAGTATATATAACATTTCTGTCCCCCTCACTTCTGAAATGATGGCTACGCCCCTTTATTAAGTTTACACCAAAGCTTTTGTTTGTTTGAAAATGTTCAAATACTAACATTTTATTTATTTCCAAGTTTAAAAGTATAAATTATATTGTTTAAAAGTTTAAGTTTAAAAGACTCCAAAGTATGTTGGAGTCACTGTAAATGCTACCATGCATTTATGGTCTTTCTGTTGACAAGGAAATTGGCTTGTTTTTGTTCTGTGTGCATTCTTGACTTATGAATTTTCAGGAACCGTTCCTCAGACATCTTTGTGTTGGATCAGACTTTCCTCTATAGTATAAAACCAGACTCATTTCCCAGCAGATGGTACCTTACTGTTCTTCATCCTGTACAGTGAAATGTAAGCATTTGATATGACTGACAGCCTCACTCGGCCCCTAAAGGCTGGATATAGAATATCCCCTGACTTTACCATAGACTAGAGTGGATCACCCAATGCTGTAAAAGACACAAACACCAGAAGTTGTTTCAAGAAGGAACTCTAAAGCCTCTCTTTCACTCCCTTTTGCAAAATCTCTCTAAATCTCTTTCCAACACCAAAATAGGTCAGCTTGAAGATTGGTGCCGAATATCACAACTTCTTTACATTTCAAGCTAAACACATCAGCATAAAAAATTACATATTAGAACTGCACGATACAAAAAGTAATGATACTGTCAATTTAATACTGGCCAATAACCATTATTTAAAAAAAAAACTTCACCGTACAGGCAGTGCTTTCTCAGAATTTAAAGAAGTTCCCTTTTTCTGACACCTTCTATATCTGAGTGGTATGAAACAGCACACTGTGCACAGTGCCAGTGAACCAGAGCATGTGCTTATTAAAGGATTATCATACCAGCTGTGAATATCTCACATAGTTATATACTAGCGGATGCAGAAATTAGCTTCAAATATGTGTGTACATTTCTCTGATGCCATAGCGGGTAGATACTCGTAACAGAATGTATAAAGAATCTCCACTGTGCTGTGAGAGGATCTTTATAGTTTTAAATAGACTAGTGCTAGATCCCGTATGTCTGTTGCTTTGTTTCACTGGGATTCTAACAAGTGGATACTTCAGCTCAGGATGCTACAAGCCAATCCGCCTTGCAAGGAGGAAGTGACATTTCTTTGAAAGTTTCTGTGAAACAGGAAAAAGGTAATGCCAAGGTGGTCTGTAATATTCTGTTAGTATTTCCATTCTCAATAGCAGTTGCTTGACTGGTGCATTAGTCAATGAGGCCCAATGTATCCTATTCCCCTTCACATACCATAAAAATATCGCCTTCATATAAATGTAACTGAAAACATACTTAAAACTGCAGTCGATATGCCTTTACTCACTGTAATATTCCAGAATTGCCTAATAAATTAATCTGAGAAAGAGCATTTCTGCATTAATATTTCATATACATATCTGTATTGATTGCTGTGTCCAAATTCACTAACGCAATTGCATGGAGTGCAGTTCCCCCCTTTCAACTGAGGTCAAGTCACAACATTCAATTTTTGAAACGCTAGAAAACATGTCAATATGCAGCATTCAAGCATTGATTTTACTGGGGTTCTCATTTATATATGTCTCTGGATTGTTATTAAAAGATGCAGAAACTCAATTTTCTTCAGAATGGTTACCTACTTAAACCCATATTCCTTTCATAATAAGTACTTGCATTCTTGCGTGCATGTTCAAAAGCTTTTCAAAAGCTTTTCTTTTTTTTTTTTTGTGCAGGGATAATTTGATTGCTTTGTGATTTTGAACAGTCACAATTGAATAATCTTTGGCTCTCCTCACTGTAGCCAGCAAAGGAAAGAACATAATCATATTCTACAGTTGCATCAAACATAGCTTTGGCACTTGAAACTGAAAGATGCCAAAGCACATTCATGCCAACAGAGACAAACGTTCTTCTGTGTAATTCCAGTTTTACTGGTTTTGAGGAGTAGCTAAATGTTCTTGGCTGAACAAGCACAATTTCCTGAGTCTTGTTGCGTACGGTAATGCAGTAGCTTTTTCTGATGAGAACTTCAAATCCTTATAAGCCTAATATATGCAAACTGATGGATTTAAAACACTTAAAACATTTTGATTATACAGAACATGTGCTTGTCATATTTTTTCTGTAACAAGTATACAATAATAATAATAATAATAATAATAATAATAATAATAATATTATTATTATTATTATTATTATTAATAATAATAATAATAATAATAATAATAATAATAATAATAATAATAATAATAATAATAATAATAATAATAATAATAATAATAATAATAATAATAATAATAATAATAATAATAATAATAATATTATTATTATTATTATTATTATTATTATTATTATGCTGTAGCTTGCTGTGGGTATAGGGCTGTAAAACCTAGATGGATTTAAAACACTCAACACCTTTTGATTATACAGAACATGTTTTTTTCCCTATGTTTTTCTGTAACGTAATAATAATAATAATTATTATTATTATTATAATTATTATAATTATTATTTTTTTGGGGGGGTGGGGGATACCATTTAAAAAAATTAAATTGTGTCCATGACTAAACCACTTAACCCCAGGTAAGAGTATATGCTTGCATATATTAAATTACATTATGGTTATCTGCTTTTTTCCACAGTTGCTTAGTTACTATTATTGTGGTTTGTTTCGTTGCAAAGTCCAAACTAATTTTGCATGCTCAAAGCCAAAAGAAATTCACCAGGTGAAGGACTGGGCACAATTAATCCAAAAAAGGCTGCACACATTTAAAATGTAACTTTATTTTAAGGAAGAATAAAAAAAAAAGCTAACTTTTCCGAGTATATTTTAATGCGGTGGTAACACTACTGATTAAAACAGTTACTGTCAGTCCTGATTCTAGCCTCCACCCAACATTCACTTTAAAGTGCATAAGTGTTTATTGCTAAGAGTCAGATCTCCACCCCTAGAGCATCACTTTATTCTATCAGCCTCCATTCTATGTTCTCCATTTGCCAAGTCCTAAGGGGAACTTAAGTGTCAACATGTTTTAAACAAACACGCTTCAATGGATAAACCAGCATAGGTACACAGTTTTTTTTGTCTTTTTTGGCAGCATAATCAGCCGAGCACTTTACTTGTCTCGTTAGGTAGCTATTTAACAAGTTATAAGAAGCGATGCATAACACTGTACCCTTAACATCCCAATAATCCCAAAACTGTCTGTTTTGTGTTTGTGGCTGAGTCATCATGAGCTTAGTTATCCTGTGGTGAAAATGCGAGGTAAGAACATGGTTTCTCATTTCATATTTGTACACACATACAATCATATTTCTGATATAATACCGGGATGCACACACACAATTACGGCCTTCTACAATTCTATAAGAAGCATTAGCATTATCTAGGCAATATGTCCTTCATGTATCTGAAGATTACTTCAGGAATTCTTTTATAATTCACTGCACATAATATGATTATATTATGTGTCATTTTCTACATTACAATTGAAAAGTAAGGTGAAAAAGAATAGGCTTAGCTGCTTTTGTGCCTGTGAGGGTGACGGGACATTAACCTAATCTTGATTGCTCCGAACAAGCCGTGCTTAGTGAAGTCAAATAATTGAATCGTCTGCTTAGAGATTTGTGAAATAATCACACTTTTCCTTTGCTGCTCCTTCTGGAGCGGCATAAGGGCAAAAGACAGATGTGACACGGCTAATAGAAGATTGTTGATTAAACACAGCATGTGTGTTGAAGGAAGGAGGTATGTACGGGGTTGACAAACTCATGTTTCTACTCAGGTTGTCACTCAAAGCTACAATTTTCTAACTTAGCTGACACTGCTAAGAAAAATATTAATTTGCCACCTGCCATCATTTTCACACCACATATCCCATATTTCAACAGGGGTTTTAACTCAAATATAGTTTCTGAATTGTGCAACCCAGGTTCATTGGAAATACATGCCTGTGGTGACATTTCTGCTAAATGATAATTACTGTACATTGCTTATTGCACCTATCTGATCGTGTCAACAAAAGCAAACATAAGATAAACCATGCCATTTTAGTCTTTGAGCTCTTTTATTGTTTCAGTGGGCTCATATCTGAGCGTTCTGCATTGCAAGTGCAGTGTACCGGGTGAGCTGCCGAGCAGGTTTACTATTCAAGAAAAGCCATACATGGTTATGTGATGCAAATGGGAAAATCTATTAGTTTACAAGTCATGCAAAAGTGTTTTGAGGTCATAATATATTATTGTGTTTATTTATTATATTATATTAAGTCTTTATTAATCGATAATTTGCCCCTATAGTCATCAATTGTGTAAAAATGAATACAATTTGTTGGTGTTTTATTGCCACTAGTGTTTAATTTCAGCAGGAAACGGCAATGAGTTGTATGTATAATTAAGTTTTTGGAGTTTCTGAAGGGAAAAGCATTAGTATATGAATTGCAGTAGCGTGTAATGCATCATATCATGAACAAAATGAACAATTATTAATGCATGACTCTAACTCTCTTGGGATGCCTGTGATTTCTGACGATGGTTTTCCCTGCATCATTTTATTTTATTATGTCTCTGTATGTAGGCAGAGACAAATCATATAGAACAGGGGAATTGCTCACAGTTACTATTAACTTCTGCTCCATCTTGGCTACATTAGACAACGGTATCTGACAGGAGAAGGATCATGCGAGCTCCACCATCTTTATTCCCCTTGGTATTCACTGCATTACATTTTGGCTAATTTGCATAAAGTTAGATTCCGCTGAACTTTTTCGTATCTCCAAATAAAAAACTTCTGCTGTTTATATATAGTGATAATGTCATAGATTATTTAAATATTATTGCTAGTTTTTAATGTTTTTTTTTTTTTTTACATCATACACTGTTATGTCCTTTCTTCATTATTCCTTGACAAAGAAGCTTACTTCAAGTTAAACCATTTCAAGGAGAAAGGGGGAAATACATCATATTGAGCTTCTGTCTGCCTGAACTTCCAGATGTTTAAGGAGTATGAAAATGTACCTTGACGTTCACCTCAGACACTTTCGTTTTTTTGGACTTGAAAGCCCATAATAATGTTTTTGCTGTAAGTTACTATTTAAACCAAAGTCAAAATGCTTGTCTTTCTATATTTAATGACATCAATTGTTGCATGAGATACAAGGAGCAGAGGGAGGGCCATCCACAGATGCAGAGCCATCGTAAACATCCTGAGTGGAAGAGACTGAGAGAATGAGTCATTTGGTTCTGTCATTGTATGTAGTAATTAGGTACAGCTTTTGCATTCAAGTCTGAGTTATAGTAACAGAGACAAGTACACGCACACACACACACACACACAGGTTTGTTTTTGTGAAAAGTGGGTACATCCCATAGGCGTAATGGTTTTTATACTGTACAGACCATATATTATATTGCCCTACACCAACCCTACCCCCTAAACCTACCCCTCACAGGAAACTTTGTGCTATTTCAGATTTTCAATACACTCCATTCTGTGTGATTTATAAGCGTTTTGAAAAGTGGGGACATGGGGTAATGTCCTGAAAAGTCACCTTCTCCTTGTAATACCTTGTATGGTCATACACTAGAATTGCAGATATGTTTTCTGTCCAGTTTTGGACTGGGTTTATTCACAAGGGCTCCTTGAGATTACAATGAGACCTAAATAGGATTTGGATAGCCTTTCTAAATATGAGCCGAGCGCACCCAAGGAGCCATTAGCAAGAGCCTAATGTGTTAGCACAGATGCCTATAATTTTATTCATGCCACTGCAACTTCCTGGGGAGCACACACAAAACAAGACACTATTTGTTAACCATAAAATGGGACAGCATCCAGCAGATAAACTGCTCTGTGTGTGTGTATGCAACATTTCTGCTTCACCTACAGCAAAGGTTAAGGAAGCACTGAATCAGAACTAGATTTGTGTATTTTCTGAAGAAAACATGAGTGAAGCTTGCCCCGGCAGAATGGTTTTCCAGTATGTTGCTATTCAGTTGCTGTGAGTGTTTTTAATGTGTTGCTATGCAGGGCAGCCTATGCTTTTTTTTTATTCTTGGTAAGCAAAGGTATTCAAAGTTTTTAGTAAAGTGAATGGCTTGTAGACCTGGAGGGCAAAACCTCCATGGTACTGCAGCATAAGAATCAGGGTATCTTCCGTCCAATCAATTTTTGTTTTAATATTGAAATCTGAAAAATGAAAAACGGGCACATATTTCATTTTTCAATTATTCAAACAAAACGAAAAATCAAGAATCCGGCTTAATTTTTCGTTTTTACACTAAATAAACAGCTTGAATATTCTATTTCTACATGTGGGAAGGGAATTAAATGCCCCTTTCTGCTGATTGGTCAGCCGAAGATCAAACCGTGCCATCATCAGTTCTTCTGCAGTATCACGCAGCAGAATAATAGTCCTCCACTGCTGCAGTTGTACGGATTTCCAAAGTGACTTATATGATGCATTTAATGTCAAATAATCTAAATTAAGCCGTTTAAAAGACAAGTATTTGCTGTGGTTCATGTTTGTGGTATGTGCCAGAAAGATGCTCAAGAGACCAAGACACGCTAAAGCAGCACATTCTGTTGTTCTCTTTATTTTTCAAAGGCATGACATTTTGTAGTTATTTTGACGTAACGTTACACAATTAAAAATATACATTTTACCATACGACTATAAATGACAGAGTATTAAGTTATTTCCCCTCGATGGGGAAAAAATCCAAGTGAACATCAATCAGTACTCAATATTAATTTAAACGGCTTTAAATTAATTCCTGTGCACTTCTGCGCTTGACTGTAGTCGCGTCTGTCTGCTTATTGAGTTATATTTTATGAAAATCTTGTGTTGTGTTGCAGTGCGAGTGTGCAGCAGTTCACGCCGCACACAAGTGCATATCCTTTTTAGATATCAATTATAATAAATTTTAATAAAACACAAGACTACATTATATAACTCTAACAGTGGGCTATTTAATATCTGTTGTTCTCCGGTTGTCAGTAAGAATGACAGTTATTGTGTACATAGGCCAGCCCAAGCCAATTTATTATTCTTTCCTTTTTGTCTTAGTGTTTAAAATATTTATTTTGAAACGAATTAATTAATTAATTAAACAAACAGACTTACTGGGTGAGCAGGGTAGGCTATGACAGCTGTCATATCATACCCTGCCATGCCAGCTGATGCAAAATATAGAATTTATATCTACACAGAAGAAAGCCCTGTCTAGACTCTGCCCCAGTATGAGTTGTGTCGAGCTATTCATTAGCCTGTTTGTTTGATGAAAAAAGATTAAATGTAGTTGCAATAAATGCATTAAGAATCCATACAACTGCAGCAGCGGAGGACTATTATTCTGCTGCGTGATACTGCAGAAGAACTGATGATGGTTTGATCTTCGGCTGACCAATCAGCAGAAAGGGGTGTTTAATTCCCGCTCACGTGTAGAAATCGAATATTCAAGCTGTTATTCATTTTTCTTCCCCTGAACGAAAAACTAAAATTTAAGCTGAATTCTCATTTTTCGTTTTTTTTTTTTAAATGAAAAAGGAGCCGTTTTCTCATTTTCTACTTTCAATTTTAAATCAATAAACGAATGATCGAATGATACCCGGATTCATAAGCCTGTCAATATTCCATCTGTTTCCAAGGCACAAATATTTAGATCAGTATACATCTTATTGATGATGTATATTTCATTTAGGCAAGCAGATGAGCCATGACATTATATCACACACACACACACACACACACACGTATATGTATGTATGTGTGTGTGTATGTGTGTGTGTGTGTGTGTGTGTGTAATTTTGTTTTTTTTTTCTGACGAAAACATGAGTGAAGCTTGCCCAGGCAGAATATATATATATATATATATATGCTATAATGGAATTGATCATTTATATAATACTAAAATAACAGATACACAAAAAATATACATACACAAAGCATATTTCCAGAAAGATTACATTTTAAATATTTATATTTTATCATGTATGATGATAATAAATTATAATAGGTGTAATAATAAATGAATATGTGAAAGGACACCTATTTAGATTTATACAGTTTTTAGAAACTTTAATGGAAGAACACTTGATTTCCCAAAATATCGGAACTTCTTAAAACTGCATTCAAATTCAAATTATTACTTTTATTTGAAAAGGAGCCAATTCTTACATTCTACATGTTCTGCGTTCAAATAAGGCAGCAGTTTTCAACTTTCATCCCTTTCGTTTTTGACTCATGTCTTGAACACAGCTTGCTTAATCAGCACACTAATCAACAAGCACTTGTTTCACTGCATTAAGTGTGTCATCCAGACCTCAAGAGACATCACTGAGGATACCTGACTGGAGCACAAAAATATTCTTGCAGTCTCCTGTCTGCCTGTGCATGTGGGTGTCCCTGAGCTTGTGACGGGGGACTCGCTGTTCTGTAGGCCAGCATAATGTATATATTAAGAGTGGCAGAGAAAAAGAAAACAGTGAAGGAAGAAGCCATGAGCTCTCCCAGCCAAGGGAACAGTGGGTTGCCATAGAAATTAGAGATAGAGAGAGAAAGAGAGAGAGGTAGAGAGTTACCCGTAGCAACAGAAGCTTCAAAATAGCTGTGCCGTGTCCTGCTCGGGCAAGCAGAGCGGACTGCAGCATTTTTCCGAATTTTTTTACCTCCTACCTTCTTTACCGCATCACCCTTTTCCTCTATCACCTCTCTGTCAAGAAAGAAGTGAGAGAGGGTGAGAGGTGGAGATGAAAACTCTCAGGATCCTTCATATCTTATCCTGTATTCACAAAAGCTTTTTTTATATATATATAATATATAATATATACAAACATATATAATAATAATAATAGTAATACTAATAATACAATAATAATACTGTGGTGGTATGGTAAGGTAGTGATTTTTTTTTTTTAAACAGCATGGTATTACCATGACATGATCATATGAAAATATATAATATACAGTGGGGTCCATAATAATAATATCAATATATATGCATGTATGCAAATTTAAATAATTATTATATAATATAATGTAAGGTCCAAAAGTGAATAATTTTTGCAGTTTTAATAAAAAACTTAACCAACTTTAAAACCATGCTACTGTGTTAAAAAAAAAAAATCTGGACCATTTACGTGATTTAGTAGTATACACATTATTTCAAACCTGGATTCGAGTGTATCTCCGAGTAAAACAAGGTATTTAGCAAGAAAAAAAATGTGGCATGAGGCTTTTTGGTGGAATTAACTTGCATTTATATTGTGAATTGATTTAATTGTGAAAAGTGAGTGTTACATATCAGAATGGAGCCAGATGGCTGGAGGGAGGGATTGAAAAGTTGTTTCAGTTATTATATTTTAATGAAAGATGTCAATTTCTTTTTTTTTTAAAGAATAATAAGTACCAGTGATTCATGCACATTAAGACCAGTAACATGCATTAAAAATGTAAATAGGTGCTATTTGAACAGGGATTTGAATTTCAAACTGACTTTAGAGAGTTTATCCACAGGTGAATATAAAGACAGGAGTTTCATGACTCACAGAGCCCACTTCCTCCCACCGATACACTCAATGCCACACTTCATCTCCATGATGTGACAATCCATGAGGTGTCATACAGAATGACCAGACAGCTCCAAGAGCTGAACTCATTAGTGGATACTGAGTCTCTCGTCAGAGATACCAGAGAGAGAGAGACAGAGAGAGATGAATTGCATGGTTGAAGGAGAGAAGGGGAAAAAAAGTAATCCAAAGCATCATAGCACATCAATTGACACTCACAGTATTGCAAATGAGAAAGTGCAATAAACAACTGCCTCAGCGAGTGAATATTGCACCCTGACTCTTGCCTTGGAATACTGATCACGCTGCCTGTGAACAGCCCTTGTGTGCATTTCAAGTGCCCCCAACTCCATGAAAAGATGCTATGTTTTTCCTCCTCTCTCCTTCAGCCCTGCTATTCATTTTTTGTTGTCTTCCCTTTTATAGCTCTTTGTTCATAAAAAGGGAATATTTATGATGTCGAGCCAAACCAGTGATTCTCTTCAAACCACTAAGGAGGAGAATTTTGTATTTTTGTAATATTTTGTATTTTATATTGTTAATGTTATTGGCCCCACTTTATATTAAGTGACTTTAACTACTATGTACTTACATCAAAAATTAAGTACAATGTACTTATTGTGTTCATATTGTATTGCAAAACACTTTTGCTGCTATTGAGGTGGGATACGGGTAAGGTGAGGGACAGGTTTGTTGGTATGGGTAGGTTTAAGGGTGGGTTAAGGTGCAAGGGATGGGTCAACTGTGTAATTATACATGTAATTACAGAAATTAATTACAGATGTAATTACATGCAGGTATTTTTAAAATATAAGTTCAATGTAAAAACATGTATGTACACAATAAGTGCATTGTACCAAATTATTCATTTAAATGTAAGTACATAGTTGTTAAGGCCACTTAATATAAAGTGTGTTTATTTATTTATTGTAGAAAACATTGTACAGGTCATATCAGGCATATTCAGAGGCATATGTGGTTAGAGATCCACTAAAATAGAAGTTGGGTCCAACTCCAGAAATGTTGGATGTGAATTTGTCTTTTTCTGACGAAAATAACCACAGGCCAGAATGATATTGACACGATACTGACCAAATTAATAAATATATGCAGTGTCCGAAAGAGCTTTTATTTTGTGTTTTCAGAATCTTAAACATTTCTGAACTATTTGACATCATAATCTGCTTAATTCAAGATTGAATTGCATTTTAAATCACAGATATAGGGGTGAATTCAGGTTAATTGGTACAATTTTTGCTATTGAGATGACTCAATAGAATAGAAAGAATGTCCCAATTAATCTGAATTTACACTACATGCAATATATCATATATATTGACAGTTCTTTGTGGGTGTATATGGACATTAAACAGTTTAAACACTGCAGGTTTTAATACATAACGTTTTCTTAAGTCTGTGCCAGTGAAAGTATTTGCCTGCATATATATAAAAAAGTCAAATGCTCCAACATTTCATGCATTACAAACCCACTTTTACAAGCAAGCCATAATTTCCTCATTTGGTTGCATTTATTTCATCATTACGCAAAATGTTTGGCACTGTACACTCTTAGAATAGCCTCTGCCTCTTCATTTACCTCTCTCACAAACTTTTACTTTCACAACCAGAGAACACTCGTATAGTCACACAGTAATCATTTTCATTTGAGGATAACTTTGCCTACACAGCAAAGCTTGCTTTAACTCTGTATGACTCCAGTAGGATTACCATTGACTTAATGTAGATTAATGTTAGAGAGAGCGGGCTGTGTCGACACATACCTCGCTATACGTTACATTCTATAGGCTGAGCAGTCATGCAGGCAATTTATATGCTAACCAAGTGGACTCTGGAGAACTCTTCTGTTTGAGATGTGTTAGCCCAGACACGGTGCTGGTAGGAGTTTGGCTAAAGCAGGCTGGTGTTTGAAGTGACAACTGTATTAGTGTACTGTTAATGTGGATCTTTTAGATTCACTTGCATGTTACTGTACAGTGCAGCTGTGAATTGATTAGGGTTAGGTATCCTTTGAATTTTATAGATTCCGATTCTGCTTATCGATTCCTAATTCCGATTGCAATAAGATTAAAAAATCCATTAAACACATTTTAAGTTAAAATTTTTAGATGTCAAACATATTTATTCTGTTTTATGTCTATGGTTTTATCAAAAAAAATACCACAGAAAAAAACAACTAGACTAATATAAATTTCAAACATTAAATTGTTAAAGACAAGTAAACCAATGAATTAGCAATAACATAAATAAATAAAACTGAACAAATGTCAGGTACAGAAATTGAAATCAAAAGTTTAAAAACTGTATAGTTTTCTTTTCATAAATAAAATATTGATTAATCCTCATTAAATTTACGAAAGATATTCAGTCAGTTATTGATTTTCTTTTGTTCTTTGATTAACATTAATGATAGGCAGCACGTTTATTAGACGGCTGTCTCTTTAACACCGAACACACACAGATCTAAAAATACTGTTACACATGCGTTTTCTTTCTCATCTGTTTATGTTCATTTAAGACAAAAAAACGGCTGTGTTTATGATGATATACCGATGTATTTCATGCATACTGGTCGATAAATGTGAAAGAGAAGTCAGTTCTGGCCCAGAACAACCTTTGTGGAAATTCACGGAACAGTTCGAGAACGGACACAGGTCGGGAACCTACATCGGGACCACTGTTCTCTGTGCTCGCGCTTCAGATGTGTGCGCTGCACGCAAACAAGTGTGCAAGTTCTTTCCCTTCCTGCACTTAAATAGTTTAAAATCACATTAAAATGCGAACGTGGGAATCGTTAAGCGGAATCGAAATGCACGTCTTATGGAATACCCGATTATTGGAAATTTGGAACGTTCTAAAATGGAACCGGTTCTCGATACCCAACCCTACAATTAATTAAACATTGTAATCAGCATTTCAGTACATCAGTATTTGGTGAGAAAGGCCCCCAAATAAGATTTTTGAAAGAAGTCTCTTATGCTAAATGATCAAAAATACAGTGAAAACAGGTTTATTATGACATTCTATCAGAATATATTTTTAATTGTAATTTATGATGATCCTACACATGATCCTTCAGAAATCACTCTAATTTGCTGCTCAAGAAACAATTATTATTATCAGTGTTGAAAATGGTTTAATATTTTAGCAGAAACAAAGATTTTTTCTTTTTTTTCCTTTCAGGATTCTTTGATGAACAAAAAGTTCAAAAGAAGAGCATTTATTTTAAGTATAATTTTTTTTGTAACATGATACATTTATTTACAGTCACTTTTGATCAATTGAATGCATCCTTGATGAATAAAAGTATTGTATTTTCAAAAATTACTCTTAATCTTTTGATTGGTAGTATATGAATGGATATGCACGTAGATTTAAGTCAATATACTGTTTATATCATTAGATATAAGCTTCAGAAAATCACAAGATCACAGCATCTTAATCTAATTCATCCCTGACTCTGATTATTGGTATCCATGTAGCCAGTCATAGTGAATGTTATGTGAATGACCACACGTCACAGCTAAGAAGATGCAGATGAGAAACAAGAGATCCCGAATCTCCACTGCCAGATTCATGCTGCTTGCATCGTCATGAACTGTGCTAAAAAAAAACTCAGACACGTCCCACATGCTTATAGCTTCTGTCAGCATCTGGACAGGTCTTATTTCCAAGGGGTTTGAGAGCGGTTTCAGATGACAGACAGTAACTGGAATAAAGATGCTTTACAAATTAAAAAGTAAATGGTCTACATCAGTAGAATCACATAGACAAAAGAGGAAGAAGCATTACGGATATTTTGTTCTTTCCTAAAATTACTCTAATATTGCTTTTTAAATATGTGTGTATTATGTGTGAAATCTTCATACACTCTGACAGTGGGATTTCTGTGTAATCCTTGAAATTAAGTTTTTTTTTTTTTTTTTTTCTTTTTTTTATGTTAACCATTGACTCCAATCATTTTGGAACAACTTGATGGTGAATAAATGATGCCAGAATGACCTTTGTTCATCTTCGAAACACAAATTAAGATATTTTTAATGAAACCTGAGCTCTTTCTGACCCTGCATAGACAACAACACATCTGACATATTCAAGGCCCAGAAAGGTAGTAAGGTCATCATTAAAATTTTCCATGTGACATCTGTGGTTCAACCATAATTTTATGAAGCTACGAGTATACTCTTTGTGGGCAAAGAAAATGTTGTACTACTCTTGTGAACACGCGTTGAAGACTGACATGAAAGAGAAGAAATTGTTGAATAAAGTTATTTTTGTTTTCTTTGCATACAAAAATTATTCTCATAGCTTCATACAATTATGGTTGAACCACTGATGTCACATGGACTTTTTTAAACGATGTCCTTTCTACCTTTCTGGGCCTTGAACGTGGTAGTTCCCTTGTTGTCTATGCAGAGTCAAAAAGCTCTCGGATTTCATAAAAAATATCTTAATTTGTTTCCAAAAATGTACAAAGGTCTTACAGGTTTGGAACAACATGAGGTTGAGTAATTAATGACAGACTTTTGGGTGTAATTAATGACAATTTTTGGGTGAACTATCCCTTTAAAGGGGTCATATGATGTTGCTAAAAAGAACATAATTTTGTGTATTTGGTGTAATGAAATGTGTTTATGTGGTTTAAGATTTAAAAAAAAACATTATTTTCCACAAAATGTACATTATTGTTTTTCCTCTATGTCCCACCTTTCTGAAATGCATAAATTTTTACAAAGCTCATCGTTCTGAAAAGCGAGGTGTGCTCTGATTGGCCAGCTATCCAGTGTGTTGTGATTGGCTGAATACCTCAAGCGTGTGACGGAAATGTTACGCCCCTTACCATACTGTGATTCCATGTGTCCCGGTGCGACGAGACAAAAACAATAAAACCCATTACAAACGAGGCATTTGTTGCATCCAGTGGGGACATAATTACTGATTGTAATGACTTATACTGTCTTTTTACGCTTTGCGTTGGGTATTGTGCCGCGTAAACATAAAACCATGTCTGCATTTGTGATTGGAGAAATAACAAACAACATGCACTACTCTACACTGCTCAAACTCACGTTTGAATCATCATTGGCAAATTCTTTAAATATAAAACACTAACTTACAGGCTGTGAGTCAGAAGTGCCAGACTGTCCTTGCAAAGTTGGAACTGCCCCACTTTATAGAAACATTATGTCCTCTTTTGGAAGGCCAACCAAAGTAGTTTCGCTTTCACAACGAAACACAAAGCGGCTTGAGTGAGCGGCGCCCGGCAGATTCGACGAAGGAGGCTTGCGGCAACCCCATGTGACGAACCCGGGCTGGACTCCGCTTCATCCACGGTGAAAGCTGATCCGGCGATTGACAGCGCGAAGTTGATGTATTTCCTCAGCGACCAGCACGGATCAGCTCCGTTGATGTTAACCATTGACTCCAATCATTTTGGAACAACTTGATGGTGAATAAATGATGCCAGAATGACCTTTGTTCATCTTCGAAACACAAATTAAGATATTTTTAATGAAACCTGAGCTCTTTCTGACCCTGCATAGACAACAACATATCTGACATATTCAAGGCCCAGAAAGGTAGTAAGGTCATCATTAAAATTTTCCATGTGACATCTGTGGTTCAACCATAATTTTATGAAGCTACGAGTATACTCTTTGTGGGCAAAGAAAATGTTGTACTACTCTTGTGAACACGCGTTGAAGACTGACATGAAAGAGAAGAAATTGTTGAATAAAGTTATTTTTGTTTTCTTTGCATACAAAAATTATTCTCATAGCTTCATACAATTATGGTTGAACCACTGATGTCACATGGACTTTTTTAAACGATGTCCTTTCTACCTTTCTGGGCCTTGAACGTGGTAGTTCCCTTGTTGTCTATGCAGAGTCAAAAAGCTCTCGGATTTCATAAAAAATATCTTAATTTGTTTCCAAAAATGTACAAAGGTCTTACAGGTTTGGAACAACATGAGGTTGAGTAATTAATGACAGACTTTTGGGTGTAATTAATGACAATTTTTGGGTGAACTATCCCTTTAAAGGGGTCATATGATGTTGCTAAAAAGAACATAATTTTGTGTATTTGGTGTAATGAAATGTGTTTATGTGGTTTAAGATTTAAAAAAAAACATTATTTTCCACAAAATGTACATTATTGTTTTTCCTCTATGTCCCACCTTTCTGAAATGCATAAATTTTTACAAAGCTCATCGTTCTGAAAAGCGAGGTGTGCTCTGATTGGCCAGCTATCCAGTGTGTTGTGATTGGCTGAATACCTCAAGCGTGTGACGGAAATGTTACGCCCCTTACCATACTGTGATTCCATGTGTCCCGGTGCGACGAGACAAAAACAATAAAACCCATTACAAACGAGGCATTTGTTGCATCCAGTGGGGACATAATTACTGATTGTAATGACTTATACTGTCTTTTTACGCTTTGCGTTGGGTATTGTGCCGCGTAAACATAAAACCATGTCTGCATTTGTGATTGGAGAAATAACAAACAACATGCACTACTCTACACTGCTCAAACTCACGTTTGAATCATCATTGGCAAATTCTTTAAATATAAAACACTAACTTACAGGCTGTGAGTCAGAAGTGCCAGACTGTCCTTGCAAAGTTGGAACTGCCCCACTTTATAGAAACATTATGTCCTCTTTTGGAAGGCCAACCAAAGTAGTTTCGCTTTCACAACGAAACACAAAGCGGCTTGAGTGAGCGGCGCCCGGCAGATTCGACGAAGGAGGCTTGCGGCAACCCCATGTGACGAACCCGGGCTGGACTCCGCTTCATCCACGGTGAAAGCTGATCCGGCGATTGACAGCGCGAAGTTGATGTATTTCCTCAGCGACCAGCACGGATCAGCTCCAGGCATGACGATGCGGATATCGTCCTCTTTTGGAAGGCCAAACAAAGTAGTTTTGCTTTCACAATGAAACACAGCGTCTTCACGACATGGCGGCGGTGGCTCTAGCTAACAAAATATATATTGTGTGTTGGAGTGGTCCAGACGCTACACATTGAAATAGCATCATATGTATTATATATTATATAATACATTTTAATGTGTTAAATATTATTTAATTTACTATAATATTGTATTA
This sequence comes from Sinocyclocheilus grahami, assembly GCF_001515645.1. Classification (NCBI taxonomy): domain Eukaryota; kingdom Metazoa; phylum Chordata; class Actinopteri; order Cypriniformes; family Cyprinidae; genus Sinocyclocheilus; species Sinocyclocheilus grahami. Next base: position 765,328 of record NW_015506027.1, read on the forward strand.
TCTAAAATATTTTAATGTTTTTCCATAATATACATCTTCATGTAAAAGTGGGATTACTTTCTAAAGAGCCCATCCATCCATCAATTAATTCATTAATGCAGTCATGCTATTGTTCAGTCCATTCAGCCATTATGAAATATATTCATTCTTTACAAACGTTTGCCAGCAGGATGGCCACACTATATAGGATTATGAGAATGGTAGCAAGCGTATGCGAGAGCGAGAAAGTGGTTCTTGGCCTGGTATCAGTTACGTCCATTGTTTTCTGTGCGAACAGGATTACTGTGTTATGATATACAGCCTTGTCACCTCATTCCTTCTGAGCTATTCATATCATAAAGCGCTACCTCTCTCGCTTTACCAAATGCACACACACAACTCCCATTCACAAATATCCAACAGCAGCATCTGTTGTAAAGGCCACCCATATTTTGATTGCTCTGCATGCAGAAATTATGAACAATGACAGTAATCGCAATGGAAAATGAAATATTTGATGCACAGTAATTGTTTATCTAAAACTAAGTCGTATTTAACAGAATAGCAAGAAGCAAACTGGTGTTTATATATTGTTATCTGAAGACATTTGATACCCTGACCTATAATTATGCTAGAAAATAGTAGCAGTAAGTGTTCGTGGGGGGGGGGGGGGGATAATTAAAAAAATTAACTCTGGGGCTGTTGCTGGGAAGATATGAACTCTTTGAATGGCGGCTCGCAATGATGTCCTCTGAGCTTAGCTGCTGGTTATTCATTTATTTGTGTATTTGCTTTATTATTTATTTATTTACTTACTTAACGCTCAATCTTTTTGAACTCTTTCATCATGAGAGGCGAGATAGAGTGAGAGAGGAAGAGCTAACAGAGATGCTTCGTCTTGTCCTGGTTCATTTTTCATAGGCTATTGATCATTATTTTTACACTTTTCTGGATGAGAATTTGCATAATTATTCAAATGTTTGCTGGTGCTGTAGGTTAGAAGAGGAAAAATAAAGATTGGCTTTGAGGGAGGGGCTGTTTTTGCAGAGCGGAGCGCAGTAGAGGAGGGAGGGTCTGAAGGTTGTGTACAGTTATTCATGTGTCAGCGTGCAATCGTTGGAATTGATTTATGTATTTGTGTATTTTTTTTCTCTGAAGGAGCTGGGGCATGATGGGTTTGGACTGCTGTAGCTAATTCATTTCAGCTGCACCAAACTGCTAGAGAGAAACCAAGAGGAGGCTTTGTCACTTTAGCTTAACTTTTGCGTTAGCATATGTTCGTATTGTAGATAGAGAGAGAGGGCCCTGCCGAAACAAGTAGCCTCCATGCTAATCTGTGCTACTTTGGCCTAGAGGACTGGTATAAATATGCGGTTAAATTACAAATTACAATCACAGATTAGCCGGTGAAGCTTGTTGACCAAAGTAATCTTAGCTGTGTTAAGCTACTTGATGGGAACACCATCATTCAAAATCCAACATGGCTGGTTACTGTATGCTAATATTTTTTAGCAAGGGTGGTGCTAATCATGCTAAAAACAGATTAAGTTTGTATTGTATATATATATATTTTTTAAAGGAAGTAGGCTATTACTTTTATTTAGCAAGAATGCATTAAATTTGTCAAAAGTGACAGTAAATATATTTAACATTTTACAAAAGATTTCTATTTTGAATAATTGTTCTTTTGAACCATCTATTCATCAAATAATCGAAAAAAATATATACAAGTGTTTATACACTCTAAAAAAATGCTACGTTGTTTTAACCCAACTTTTGGGTTAAAATGTAATGTGAAAATTTAACCCAACAGCTGGGTTAGTCCATGTTTGACCCAAAGTTGGGTTGAAACAGCCCAGCATTTTTTAGAGTGTATATATATATATATATATAAGTTGTTAATGTTCTAATGTTCTTGAGTGCCAAATCAGCATGTTAGAATGATTTTTGAAGGCATAATGTGGCATCATGTGGCATAATGGCTGCTCAAAAATATATTTAAATAGAAAACTGTTATTTTTAAATATAATAATTTTTCACAATATTACTATCTTTACTGCAGTTTTGACTGAATAAATGCACATTGGTTCGCGTAAGAGACTTGGGTATAAATTAAAATATAAATAAATTAATATGAGGCATTTAATATCATTTTTTTTTTTTAGAGATATTTTACAACTGTTTGTTGCTTTGTACTCCACAAGTGTGCAGAAATTATGTGTGAAAATCAAATACTTGCAAACTTGTCATTGCAAAAACTGACATTGGATACAGTATGTAAACCAAATAGTCTGGCAGTCACTGGCTGTACTTCGAAAGGTCAGTGGCAATGGGGCCAAAGTCAAAATTGTTTGAACTTTGAGTGCTGTGTTGACCATTTGACCATTGGGTAACACTGTAGTTGACAGAAACTTCATGCCGCAGAGTTCAAGAGCTTGCATGACCAGCTAATGAGTTGTTTGGACCATCTAGAAACAAGCCACCATATTCCAAACACTATTTTAGCTGGATTTCTAGCAGAATTACCATGCATAACATTATAAAGCGACTTCTATTGATATTAGTCATTGCTCTCACTGAAGTGAGTTCACTGAAGCTGAATAATATAACACCATGTGGTCCATTTTAGAATGTGAAGGCCTGTTTTAAAGTGGCACTATAAACTAAATAAAAGTGCCAGTTTTTCATCAAAACATCATGCTAATGTCAGCTTCAAGGTAACTGAGATGATGCTGTGTGCAGTTCATTTCAATAACATGTCGACTGTAGTACATAAAATCCTGTAGATGTGTTTTCCCATACCACACTTCAGCCTCAAAATTCTGCTATTGCTTTTGAGATGAGAATAGTGAATGGTGAATATTAAACATATTGAATGAATCATTCAATAAATACTGCTGTTCTGAACTATTGACCATATCCTCCGGAAGGCCTTTGCTGAAAGCCATGGTAGGTAGGTGTATTATTGTCTTTCTGCAGTTCTAGTTGATGTAATGTACCTGTGAAAGCAGATTTTGAAAAATAAACAAGAAAATCCTGAGCAGGACGCAAGATTAGAGGAGAACTGTACTGCGCTTGAGCGAGTGCTGGACTGGGGAGGTTTTGACCGTATGTGTTGGAGTGTTTATCTCCCGCTTCTGCACGAGGAAGATGAGGCGGTCTCTCTCCCTGCCTCTCTTTGATTAGATGAAGCCCTGAGCTCTTCCTCACTCCGCTCTCCCAAACGTTGCATATTCCACAAAGGCATTTTACATTTTTAATGAAATTAAAAACATGTAAAGAGAGCACTGTTTCTTTCAACTACTTTGCTCACTAATCCGCTGCTGTGGAGCTTTCAAATCCTCCCTGTTTTTCCCCCGTCTTTCCTTTCCCCTGGCTTTCATGCTTTCTCATGTGGAAAATCTTTTTTTTTTCTCTCTCTCTCGTTTGTGGCAAGCTCCCGTTCCTCACAGCCAAAAACTGCTCTTTTTGGAAATGTTTATTTTAAAAAACAATCATTATTTTGTTGATTTTATTTTGTATGATAATTTATTATTATTATTATTATTATTATTATGCATTTATTTATTTTAAATAATATAAAATCAATTTAAAAAATCCTTTGAAGTGAAGTGTAAAAAATCAAAAGTGACAGTTAAGATATTTATAATGATACATAAGATTTTTCGATACATAAATGCTAAATAAATAAATGTAACCGTTAAATGCATGAATGTTTCGTCAATCATTATTACATATTCGGGTCTTTAGCGACCTGGACCAATATATCCAGCACGGATGGATCTCTAACTGCTGCAATAGCAAAAAACTCTCTTGATATTTTAAGAACAGTTACAGAAGAATAAAATAAAGCATATTTCGTTACCTTTAATGGTTTCATTTAAAGAAAAAATATTTACATGCTATCGTGGTCACACTCTGCTGGGTGTGATTCTATTATAATTAGCCCAATTCGATTGTAATTGGTCTTTGTTCTCTGAAACAATAAGATAACATTTCTATTTAATAAATAGAAAATTACAATATAGCTGTTGTTTAGTTGCTATTTGTTTTTTTAAGAATCAGCTACAACAAATGAGGAAGAGAGTCCTCAAAAGTACTGTGGAGGAACCATGGTATCAGATGGTAATGCTGTGGTATTTCCACATTCATGTACCATGCTATTTACATAGTGCTCCCGGGTATCAGATTTTGGTACTACACATTTCAAAATATCTTTTCATGTATTTTCCTTTTGGGTGCACCTCAGTTATGTCAATAAATGTGAGGTAAAATTTCACTTTTTTTTCTTCTAACGCAGCTGACCTTCATGTAGCACGACTTCGTCAACTTGTTCTCTTCCTGTAACAAGACACCATTCTTTAAAAAACTTGTTTACTCTTCACTTTCTCTTTTGCACTTTTACCCCGTACGCTTATTTTTCATTTATTTTCCTGCTTGGCTGTATATTTAAAATATATCATTTTCATTCATTCATTTCAAGAAACAAATGCTGCTTTAAAGGGGTCATATGATGCGATTTCAATTTTTCCTTTCTCCTTTCACCGTGGACGAAGTGGAGTTCAGCCCGAAGTCATCACATGTCCTTCCGGACGCTCCTTCACCGAAATCGCCGGCCGCGCCGTTCTCAAGCCCACCCGCCTCTGCTCACTCTAACCCTCCGGCCGTTCCTCACACTAGCCCCCGGCCTCTGCTCACTGTAGGCCGCCGTGTGTGACGCTGTTTCATTGTGAAAGCGAAACTACTTTGTTTGGTCTTCCAAAAATGGACACGACTAGAAATCAATGGTTAAGTTGTATTTACAACACTGTTCCAGAACACTTCAACCCAAATATTCAGATGTGTGCAGCACATTTTTTGGAGGACTGTTTCCTGATCCTGGTAGAGTAGACTACAATGCCAGCTGTTATGACTCAAAGACTGTCTTTTATATTTAAAGAGTTTTTATATTTTATATATTTAAAGCTAGTTTTTTGGGCAGTGTAGAGTAGTGCTTGTTGTTTGTCATTTCTCCAATCACAAATGCAGACATGTATTTATGTTTTATGTTTACGCGGCGTGATGCAACGCAATGCGTAAAAAGACAGTATCATTATCAGGATCATTATAATCCATAATTATTTCCCCACTGGATGCAACGAATGCCTCGTTTATAATGGGTTTTCATGTTTTTGAATCATCGCTCCGGCCTGACAGGGCATCATCACAATATGGCAAGGGGCGTAACATTTCCGTCTCACGCTTGAGGTATTCGGCCAATCACAACACACTGGATAGCTGGCCAATCACAGCACACCTCGCTTTTTCAGACCGATGAGCTTTGTAAAAATCGACGCGTTTCAGAAAGGCGGGGCATAGAGGAGAAACAATAATGTACAGTATGTGGAAAATAATGTGTTTTTTGAACCTTAAACCACATAAACACATTTCATTACACCAAATACACAAAATACTGTTCTTTTTAGCAGCATCATATGACCCCTTTAATAAATAGTAATTTAAACAGATTCTAACACACTATTTCACATATTCAACACATCTCTAAGTAGGTTGCATCATTTTAATATATTATATATACAGTATATAGGATAATATAAAGGATAATGATGTATATATTATTTAGGTTATATCATTACACCAGTAGGTGGTGACAAGTGACTATCTTTATGAGTGAGTCATTAAATCATTCACTCAACTGTTTTGTTCAAAAGCACTAATTCATTCAGGAACAAAACAAGTCTTAAGTCTGAGTATGACAGTCTGAGCAAGTATGAGCATGTCATTGAATAATTCACTCAGCCAATTCATTCAAATCAAATTTAAATACTAGAACTGATGTGCCATATATATAAAACATTAGTTTAATAACATTATTTCTGCAGTAGATTTTTTTGTGTAAATGCAGTTATGCTGTATTTGTGCAGCTTTAAATAGTCCTTCAAAATTAAAGAACCATTCACCAATGACTGATGACTGATCACTAGTGGACTGCAGCAAACAACCAGATATTGCATAGTAGTCAGTCCAACGTGATCTCATGAGAATTTGTATGTATTTTACATAAGATGTGATTCTACAAAACGTACATCTACTTACGTTTTCACAGGCAATAAAATGTACAATGCTGACATATTTACATAATTTTTGTGTACAATACTGATATATTTTCAGCATTTTAACCTACAATACTGACGTATTGATGAGAACAAAAACATAAATTATTTACATAAGAACAACTTTACAGACTTACAAATTTAGGGGTTATAGGGTCTAAAAATCTAAATCGCTTATCAGTACAATTATAAAAATGCATTGATGCAAATATCTTAATGATATAAAATATTTGTAAATACTTTACGCTTTTTAGCTAAAAATATTCAGCAATTTTTACGTTTTAAACATTGTAATACCTCCAAATTGTACGTTTCAGCATCAATAAAATGTGCATACATGTAAGTTTTGTGCTTGTAAATGTTACATACTAATACCTGCTTATAAACAATGAGACCAGGCTGGTCAGTGAGCTTAGATTTAATAATTCCAGCCATCTTTTGCCATTTTTGTGTGATCTCATCATGAGGTTTTGTTTTATGATAAAAATTACCTGAGTCATTTCAGCCTCCGATGTTTCTCCACAGCTAGAGAATAATCAGGACAAGGTGTCACGGTCACCTAGTGTCATCGAGTGCATGTGTGTCTGAGTGTGTCTGAGCAAGGGAAATGGAAATAGAAGCACACATACACGCATACAGGCATCATTGCTTGCCCATATCATGACAGTGTGAGTGCCAAGGGGCAGGAAAAGCATAAACTAACCTAGGCTGCTAACAGCCTCTTCAAAAGCCCTGCGGCACAATAGAATACAGTAACTAGCTGCCTCTATGCACCCTCAATGGGAGTCTAAGCCTTGTTTTTCACCTTTTCTCACTCACACACACAGATTTTATGGGGCTGAGCTCTCTCAGTGACAGGCTGTCTCCGCAAACCTTACTGAACTTTCCCACAGGAGAGAAAAACATGGTTTTTACATGACTACAGAAAAGAACCATTCCACCCACCGGTTTAATGGAGGAAATACATGCCTTCATGTAATAACTGCTGCTGCTATACATATAAACCAATTAGCCAAGGACTGCTGTCAGCATAGAATATCTACAGCATGTATTCCATTATATGAAGTCAAGCTGTTTTTAAATGCTGTTTTATAGTTGAGAACAACCCTCATGTGTACCAGTCTATAAAGGAAAAGTACCCATATTTTTTTTTCCCAGTCTCAGTGAGCAAAACCCAACTCAGTGGGATTTTGGAGAGCAGGCGACAAATTATTCATACGATGGAATTACAAATGCAAGAACCAATCACCTCAAAGGACTCACAGTCCCATCTTGCACTTTATTTTTTTCTCTCTCTCTCTCTCTCTCTCTCTCTCTGTCTCTCTGACTAGGATAAAAGGTCCAAAAAAGTACAGTGTTACACTCTAAAAAGTGAAAAATATGCTGTCATTAATTTAAAAAGTGTTTTTTTTTTCAAACTGATCTAGCCCTCAATATTACTTTTGTTAGTGTAACCCACGGCGGTTTGGTTGATTTAGTCATAATAACCACAGTAGCCTATGAACTACAGGTGAATTAATGTGTGATTATATATACAGTAGACCAGTGTTTCCCAACCTTTTTTTAGTCGCGGCACCCTTTGGAAATTTTAACAAACTTGTGGCACCCTACAAAATTAATTTTGTCACAATATTTGAATTTCTAACTTCAATATGATCATTTGAAAAGTATAGATATTCGGTACAGCAGGGAAGAACTGCAGAATATAATG
>NW_015506027.1:785698-791494 GCF_001515645.1 Sinocyclocheilus grahami
GTGATTATATATACAGTAGACCAGTGTTTCCCAACCTTTTTTTAGTCGCGGCACCCTTTGGAAATTTTAACAAACTTGTGGCACCCTACAAAATTAATTTTGTCACAATATTTGAATTTCTAACTTCAATATGATCATTTGAAAAGTATAGATATTCGGTACAGCAGGGAAGAACTGCAGAATATAATGTCATACAGATTTTTAATATTACAAAATTGTGTCCATCAATTGGTGGCAATCAGTAGGCTAATTTCTATTGAAGAGACCAATTTATATGACCAATTTTAATATAGGCTTTTATACATATGTAAACATTATTTAATTACCATTATAATTAGCTATCTCACAAATTTTAGCTCACTCTGTGTTTTTTTTTATTTTACAGTGGGGTAATTGTGGTGCAGTAGCACGAGATTTCAAACTTTGAATTGAATAAAAATGACAAGTAAAAGTTCGTTTTTCAGGTAGGTCTAAAAGTAGGGTTAAGATATTTAACTTTTTTATTTTTTTTTTATTTTAACCAATTATCCAAATAGTGTTTAGTCCTAGAAAGCTATTATTATCAGAACACGCGAGCATAACATAACGGTTAGCAGATCAATGAATGAGAGGACAGTGTTACCAGAGATGCTCATATACCACACCATGTTACAACACAGTAGGGCTATTGCAGACAGAAACAATACTGTACTACATCCATGTTTCCTGTCGGCTCAATTTTTGAGTGGACGATATTTAACTTTTTTATTTTTTTTTTATTTTAACCAATTATCCAAATAGTGTTTAGTCCTAGAAAGCTATTATTATCAGAACACGCGAGCATAACATAGCGGTTAGCAGATCAATGAATGAGAGGACAGTGTTACCAGAGATGCCCATATACCACACCATGTTACAACACAGTAGGGCTATTGCAGACAGAAACAATACTGTACTACATCGATGTTTCCTTTCCTCAATTTTTGAGTGGACTTTGCTGTTCCGATTCGCATGAACGGTATACGAGTGGAGCGACTGAGCGGAGCGCACACGCATAGAGCGGAATAATACGCAGAACATCACAACACGTGAAAGTGAAAGTGCCGCGGCACCCCGGTTGGGAAACACTGCAATAGACCAACAGTATGAGTGTGACTGTAATATTACTTTTATGTGTAACTTATATTTTACACATACTACAGTGTCTATATTCTCAGTCGGCCATCAGGCATCAAGTGGCTGTCTATATTAGTGAGGCATTAAATAATTAATTCTGATGATTAATTCAGAAGCTAAACAACTGATGTTCCTTATTAGTGATTAATTTAATCATTCACTCAACTGATTTGCTCAAAACATTTATTAATTCAGGCACAAAGGACATTTTGTAGCTATTTTTGTTGGCAGAGCAAAAAAAAAGTGTTAATGTAACAGCTAATATTGTATCTAAAGGTTAACCTACTCAATATCAACATTTACTTTAATAGCATTTATTTAATAATCTATTGTTTTATATTTGATTTATATTCATCATGTTTTCATCCAATACGTCTTGCTTCTATATTCATACATAAGCAATATTACAAAGGCAAAAGTGTTTATTTTGTAGCTATTTTTGTTGGCAGAGCAAAAAAAAAAGTGTTAATGTAACAGCTAATATTGTATCTAAAGGTTAACCTACTCAATATCAACATTTACTTTAATAGCATTTATTTAATAATCTATTGTTTTATATTTGATTTATGTTCATCATGTTTTCATCCAATACGTCTTGCTTCTATATTCATACATAAGCAATATTACAAAGGCAAAAGTGTTTAGGCGAGTCATTAAATCATTTATTATTGATTCATTCATTTACGAAACAAATGACTTTCTTTATGAGTGATTCACTGAATCTTTCACTCAACTGATTGTTCAAAACAGTTTTTTTTTCAGGTACAAAACACCAAATGTTGCCATTCTTAACAATTCCTTTAGCTATGATTTTGTTTCTGAACTATTTTCCCCCAAAAAGTTATTCAATACTGACATCTTGTTTTCAAAACTGTTTCTGTGCCAGAATAGCCTTAAACTTCATCCATGATAGCATTGTTTTTATACTTTATCACCATTATATGATATTATTATATTTGTATTCATAATTTTCATGTTTTCAACCATTATATCATATTCATATATTCTATATTCATAAATAAGAAATGTTACACAAGCAATTTTGCTGTTGTTCTGCCTGAGTGTGACATTTATTTCATGGAACAGTATATTCACAATGAATAAACACCAAAGTAAAGCAAATTACTGTTTGCATTTGTTAGTACTGTTGCGTTGGGCTGATGCAGCAAGAGCTGTTTAAAGATAAGAAGTTAACGCACACTCAAACACACACACACACACACACGTTTTTGTGTGTGTATGTTCGTGTCAGTGGGGTGCTACACTCTAGCTGTCTCTATGATGCAGAGGGTTATCAGTATCGTTAATGGAGTTCTTAGGGATGTTAATGACTCCCAGAGAGAGAGAGAGAGAGAGAGGAGGAAAGAGCGTGAGAGGAGAAAGAAAAGTGTGCTAGCAAATCAGGCCTTCCTAACTTCTCCCAGGTCAATGTTTTCCATCTGAATTAATTGAGATTTGAGTATTTAATTTCCTACGTGTGTAGAACAACAACACACACACACACACACACACACACACACCCGCTGTCTCTCCCTCGCTCTCTCTCTCTCTCTCTCTCTCTCTCTCTCTGATGCGCACTCTAAAGAAAACAGCTGAACGCGAACATCGCTAATAAATGACAACAAATCAATGCGGCAATAATGTGTGATATGAGGGGATGAAATGTTGGTATGTGTTGCTGCTTTCCTCCAGGACCAACCCCTCACCTCTCCATTCCCTCTTCTCTCTTCTATTTACTCACATTGATTTGCTGTATTTCTATAATTGGTCTCTCGGCAAGTAGACAAGTGCATTTTCAATGTTTGCTCGCCTCATATTCAAGCATTACAGTCACATTTGCTCTGCTTTTATGTCCGAGGCCATCCAATCGTTATGTGATGGTGTTGGTTTCATTAGGCAAATATCCTTGAGCAGGTATATATATGTAGGGCAATGAACGCTGGATATGACGGAGATCTATAGCTCATCACTCTGTGTGGTTCTTCCAGAGTTTGAATCGTTGATAAGGAATAATGTGATTGTCATGGGCCGTGCTATCTTTAACGAGGTAGATTTATTGTGCTGGGAGGGAGAAGAGGATTGTGGATAGTTCCTTTAAGAGCTCAAAGTCAATAATGAGAAGGATTTTAGAGTGACTCCAGATCTGTCTTCAGTTTGTTTACGTGTCAGCATCTGAATTAGATCTAGTCATACCAGTCATTTTTATGTGCTTTGTGATGTGTTTATAAATGTTTGTGAACCTCTTCAAGATGTGAATTAACCCTTGGAAGCAGGAACGATCCAATGTTACACAGTTCATGTAGGATTTTAAAGAATGTATTTTTGAAATGTATGCAACTGGGTAGATTTTAATTCAGATTTGTTTTTCTTTTACATTACATAAATATTTTTTTCATGAATTCCTGCATACAAATGTTATGCGTGCAAAATGTTTATCCTGAATTAAGCTAATTTTTGGTACATTTCTTAATGAAATCATTTGCGTTTGCACACGATATGTGAATAAGAGCCAGCGAGTGTACATTTTATGGTTTTAAATGCATTGTAAGAGGTATGGCAGGTATGGCAATTTAGGAAAATAACAGTTTCTCAGATATTATACATTGTATTTAGTCCAGAGTGTTTTGTACTATTTGGAATTTGGAGCAACAATACTGTGCACATGCACATTAGTAATGAATAAGCAATCATAGATTAATTCATATGGTTATAAATCATCTACATTGAGCAGATCAAGGTTAAAACTGTTTGAGATGAAGTCTCTTTCACTTCTCCTTCTGTTTTGTTCAGAATTCAGTGTGTGACATGAGAGTTGGGATGTATTGTATAACAGGTTAGCTTTCTCATATAAGTGAACAGATAAGGTTCAGTGCCAAAAAAGTTCCCAATGGACGGGACACTCTCAGCACCAGCTCGATGAATTTCACTTACAGAGAGTATACTTGAGGGAGGTTGTTACCTCTAAAATGTCTTTCCAAAAATAAACAAAAAACCAAGTGTCTACGAAGCATTTTTAAAGCCGCTTTGACTCTGTATTTTTGTAGTTGTTGATACTGTTTTTGGGTCTACGTGTGTTCTTTTGCCATTGTTTTTTCTTCCAAATGACGACATAAGTAAGTCCTTTATTACCAAAATACCTGGGAATTTGTTTTTCTACTAATGTCTCCCTTCTCCCAGCTCTTGGCATGCCTGGAAATCTCCTGTCAGCTCCTCCTCTGTGCCTGAAGCCCCTTCTTTCTATTAAAGCGAACCCTGTATTATTATTATTTTTTTTTTTACTTCAAAACTGTGACATATTTGAAACCGGATACAAGGCAACAAATAAAAACTTAGGTTTTTAATAATATTCAAAAGGGTTTTATCCATTGGGAATTTATTGGAAAGTAGATCCAGATAAATCCAGGTAGTTAAAAGATTTGTGACACTGCACTGAATGTGTACTAAAGATCAGGAACATACAATAAAAAAAAGTAAAAAGGGGTTGATTTTAATTTAAAAAAATGCTTAAAGCTTAAATGTTTAATATGAACAATATACGCAGATGTTAAATGTTATATATGTTTTACATACATATAGATTTTCCTTTAAGACATGTTTTATACAACCCAGTGATGTGGCTAGATTGCATGTTGGTTTAAACTCTCTAACATCTAAGGAAACAAGAAACTGCACACACGCACAGACTGAAGACATGATAATGGCAACAATCAGTGGCTAATTTTTTAGCACAAATAGGTAATTTTAAACTCTAGACGTCATAAAACAGCAAGATACTAAACATGACAAAATCAACAGCAACAGTGAAACTGGCAAACAGCGAAAACATGCGGCCTTATTAATTATTCATGCCCGGGTGCATGCTGGGAGCACCAGCAGCGTGCAGCTATGTAGATTTTACTTAAATTTTTTAAATGTATTCAAATCTGCTAATAAATATATTAAGTATACAACATTATAGTTTTCATTTCTATGTGCAAGCTTGAATTGAATACAAATGTAGAATTGTTTAATATTTTCAGTGAAGAAAGTACCACTTTTTTTTCAGTGTAGGTTGACAATGTTATTTATATCTTAAGTGTTTGTGTGCTCTTACTAAGCGTAAGTGACGACAACATGTCACCCACTTAGCCTGCACTGATGCAGTTTCCTGTTACAACCAGACGTGCTGCACCAGATGAAGTGTTCGCTAAATTACATAATGGCTATTAAGCTGGATCAAAGGGCTTGTTTTGCATGGTGTCGACAGCATGCTAATTATCAATATACTCATTAATTACTGCCAGACAAAGCTAAATTAACAATTTGCATGCCATTTTCTATTAGACACTACCCTATTGATCAGGTGTCGGACATGACCACAAAGTAAACTATTTATCTTTCATGTATACATGCTTATTAAAACGTTCTTTAATTCCTCTTCTTGTAAAGTCAAAGAAAATAGAAAATGTCTCTGTTACGTATGGTAACCCTTGTTCCCTGAGGGAGGGAACGGAGACGTCACATCGGATGACCGACGAATTGGGATCTCGCTTAGAGAGACCAATCGACTTCGAGTGAAAACTAAACGAGCCAATGCACATTGGCATGCGATTATTGCATCCAGCTGCTGCTGATCACAGCGTGAGTATAAGTAGGCAGCAG